>NC_056732.1:1486743997-1486808997 GCF_019279795.1 Protopterus annectens
CAACAGGTAAAAAACATAATTATACTGAACATCTTTCAGAAAGCTAGTACAAACAAAGCAGCCATTTTTCCACCTATGTCTCACTTCATCCCTTTATAAAGAAAAAAATTACTTTGAGAAGCTACATTTTCCTGTCAGACTAAATATTGCAATGGAATGTCATGTCTCCCAGTAACATGAAAATTGTATTAGTTTAAAAGCTAATCTAATTTAATGAATATAACACACCAAAACCATTTATTTCAGATATAATTTGAAAATTATTACTCCGGATTTTTCCAGATGAACTCAGAACACTAATTGTTATACTTCCAGCTCCATCACTGTAATTCTCTGCGTTTCCTGTGTCACGCACCTAAAATCAACCGCAATTGATGTAATCAAACATACTGCATCTTTATGTAGAAATTTAAAGTTTACATCTAGAATATTTTCAGTTATGGTATATGAACAGTTTATTTCATTCAATTTCACACAAATATGTGTTTCTTTATTCAGCAATAAGAATGGGGTATTTATGTGTGACGAGCTGGTATATACACACAGACACACAAAATTATACACAATCAGACATACTCACACACACAAAATCATGTACACGTGTCTGCATACAAAGACGCACATTCATGCCAAATAAATAAGAATATATAAAAATCCATCCTTTTGATGAGATGCTGAAGCAAGGCCTCATCTGCCTGAGTTGGTGAATGTAATGGAGTCCATGGCACTAATTTATTAACCAGGGTAAAACACTTACCCACACAGAACTTTTTCAGACTCAGCCCTGGAGCATGTTCTACTTATGTGACTTGCTCAGAGTAACACAGTAAGAAAATGGAGGCTGATGAAATCAAACCCCAGGAAACAGCGTATAGCCATACTCCTCTGTGCTAACTGCCAGACAACAGCCATCAAAAATAGTATGGGATTTGTTCCTAGTACCCTGGAGAAATCTACACTGGTCAGTATAAATACCATGTCAGGTGTCCCCTGAAAAGAGACTACTGCTTAGTGGTACTAATTCACTTGATGAAGCATTTATAAATGAATGCATAAATAAATAAAATAAATAAGTATCGAGGTTAAAAGTGCATTGAAAGTGAAATGAAAATTAAACCAATCCACTCATGCATAAGCCCTTATGGAAATTAGAATACATGCAAAACTAGTTGCAGTAGAAGTAGCCCTTGCTGGGGGTCCCACTCTGAGGCTTTCATTCATGCATGCTACTCATTTGCCCATCCTGTTTTGCATCATCAGTGTATTTGTTTTACCTTTTATTTTGTTTGTGATGTGACAGTTACCCATTATAGCTTTTGTATGCATGTCACTGCATTTTTATTGAGTGACTTTGAGAAAGTCAACTCATCCAGAAAGTGACTTACCCATTTACCCATTAATAAATGGGTAAAATAAAACAAAACAAAAAAAATCTGTATAACTGTAATTGCTTTACAAAGTCAGGACATTTTAAATGTGGAGTAAATCTGAACAAAGCTCTGTTGAGCCATCTATGTTAGGTTCAGTTTTTTTAATGAGTGTAGTTTCCTTCAGTTCAGTGAGATTAGTAATGAAACAAAACTGATAACAAACTAACAGCAGGAAGCAGTTAATCTATTTAAAGTGATGAGTTTCTTTCTCTTGGAAAAAGGGCATTTAGATAAGTTTCTGTTACAAAGTCGTTTTGTCCATCTCACTGTCAAACACTATAGCAGCTAACTGGCTTCATGTTAATATGACTTTAGGTGTGACATTTAGTGTGTGCTTGGGGGAGAGGTCAGAATCCCAATAATCATTCATTTGTGTTCTGCATAGTTTTCCCTTTGTAGACTGTAAACCAAAATGACATCCTATAAAAATTGTAATAACAAACGTAAGGAGCTGCACGTTTATTTATGTGGCATTAGAGGGGAGTTACACATTTTAATTCCACCTTCCCACACACTGACACACTTCTGCCCAGTGTAATTATAACAGCAGGAGATTTAATGGGTAGACTCTATTTGATTCTAATTATGTTTCCAGTGGGATTTTCCAGACACACTTTAAGTGATCAAAAGTACTTGTGTATGCATCAATTCCTAGACTGGGTAAAACAACCTTACTGAGCAGAGCATATCTGCTTGATTTTCGGAAAGTTACTGATATGCATTTTTATGGACATACTCTGTTCAGAATGACCTGTTCAGCCACACATCATGTTACAGGAACCTGAGGAATGAAATCTGTGTCTGTTAGGTTCTTGTCATTTGTTTAACGTGTGCCTTCATACTAGGTTGAAATGTCAGTCAAGCACTAGTAATTCAAATGTGGTTTCACCAACAAAAGAGTTTTTTCATGTTATAGACCAAGCATCTTTCTTTCTTGTGCAGTAATGGACATTTCCTTGTATAAAAAATAGTCCAATTCTTCAGAATTCTTTTTCTTAAAACTACAGAGAATTCAGTATAATACACAAAAGAATTAGTTAAAACTTCATGTTTTTCAAGTATATTATTATTTTAACAGAGTAGCTAAACAATGCAGATCTTGATGACATATTTTCTGTTGTGAGTTTTACTCTTTCAGTGGTGTAGCCACTGTAACCTTACCAGATTTCAAACATTGACCAATATATTGAATAAGTATCTAAAACAACAGATTTACTACAACAGATGTAATTCAACATTTAGATTTTTGAGACTTTCTTTAAGATTGGCATGCACAGTTAAAGCACTTGTCTCCATACGTTTCCTTTGTGTACATGCAAGAAAATTGACATATTCCTTTCTGGGTTTTTTTCTGTTTTGATGCATGTTTTATAAAGCCAGCGTTCACCATACACTGGTGTGTTTTATTAGGGGTAGCCTGGGACCAACAAAACATGAAATGACTTGTTGTGTCACACAGTATGTAAGGGGAGTCTATGGAAAGTAAAATATTGATCTAAAGTACTTAACTTAATTCACAGCTCAATGTTTAGACTTCATTCATCACTACCAAGCCTGTACTATTATCATTTCATTGATAATCTCTCTTGGTTGTATATTGCATGAGATTCCAAAGGGTTGAACATCTAAGCAAACTTTTGACACTTTCCCAAACTACAAATCTAATTTTGACAATTCTTCATAACTCAGTAATCTAGCTTACTTTCCTAAATTTTAACCACAGAAGATATACTTGAAACAAGATAATATTTTCTAGGGTGATCTGGGATCTTTGTTTTTAGTTAAATGATTTGATCAGAGTCAAACCTGATACAAGTAGAATTCAAGAGGAACAAACTCAGCTGCAAGATATCAAGATCGAGCATACTTTTCAGTTTATTACTATTTAATAATTTGTTTTGTCCTGCCAGATTAGTTCTCTGGTTCAGTCCTCGGCTAGGGTGCCTTCTGTGTGGAGTCTGCATGTCCTCCCTGTGGTCGCGTGGGTTTCCTCCGGGTGCTCAGGTTTCCTCCCACATCCCAAAGACATGCTGTGGGTGGATTGGATACTCTAAATTGGCCTTAGGCATGAGTGCGTGTGTGTGTGCCTTCTGTGGAAGGTTGGGCGCCGTGCTGGCAACTCGACACCTTAAAACTCCACTGCCAATCATGAGCAGACAGGTGATCTGCTGTGGTGACCCCTAACTGGGAAAAGCTGAAAGAAGAAGAAGAAGTTGTCCTGCCAGATTAAAAAAATATATATATATATTTATGCTGTGTTTACCAAATCAACCCTGCTTGGAGACAGCCCATTTTCAGAGGGAATGAGTGAACAGTCCCCAGGTATGGTTAAAAAGACATGTACAAAGAAACAATATTTAAGACACATGCTACATTATATGTATGTGGAAGGAAAAACATTATCTTGCTAAATTAAATTTGACGTGGTTTGCACTTACAGTACAAATCACATATTGGTATTGTTCACACACTGTCTGGCATACAAATTCAGTACCAATAAAACCCATAACAAGTTGTTGACTAGTTCATAACCTCAAACCCCTTCCTTTAGGCATGACTTGACAGAGCTTTGAACACAAATGTTGTTGTATGTTGTATGCAGTGATATGTTATAATATAACACCTTTGAGTAATACTAAATGAAGATTTTTTTGTACATTGTAAACATGCTTGTAAACTTTGTGCACTCCATGATTTTTGGGCAACATGATTTCTTCTCTGTTAGATATCATCCTGCACTTTCTCCTGACATAGCACAAATTAACTTGCATTTACATTTTATGGTATGATTCAAACAGTTTATAAACTTACCTAATGAGGATAGTGATGTTTTGATAGAGGGTATATTAGGTAACTGGCACAGCTATTTCAACATATTCTCATATCAGACTCATACATCCTTTAGTCTTGCACTTGAATTGTCTTATAGTACCTTGTTGATTTATTGAACTACTTGGTTTTAAAGCTGGGCTCATACAAAGCCAAACGCCCTCAAAAGGAATAGTCTCATATGATTTTTAAGATCACATCACTACATTAAAACAATGCATTCCTTGGATGATTTTAATCTCAAAGCTAGGAAACTTTTTTTTTCACACATCACACATAGTTGCAAGAATTTTTTTTTGACCGCAATACTTTCATTCGGTATATAATATTCAATAAATGACCAGCAACGTGCGCTTTACAGAAGATTATACTATTTATTTGTTTGCTTGTTTCTGTATTTATGTATTATTTAATGGGACCAATTTCAGCAATGACCCAGAACACCTGCTAAACAGATACATGTTTTATACTAAACATTCCCTTTGGCTGTTACATGAAGATGGGTATCTATTTTTATTATATGATATAAGATCATGATCTATACAACAAGCTGATATGACTCTGACCATGTAGCCAAAACTTTTTATCAGCAAAAAATGACTAGTTCTGGCATAAATACATAAAATACATAAGTCACTATGGCAGGACAGTATCTCAGTGTAACACCAAAGGTTAAACCAGTGAATGTCCAGTGACCTGTATCTGGTACTATTGTGTTTTATTTTGCCAGTCTGCACCTAAAAACAGATGACACTACACAAGTCACTTATCCTGTCCCATGCTTCTAATTCATATGAAAAAGTGCCATTTAAACCAAGTGAGTTTATTAGGAATGAAGACCTACTGTAATCCTGAACTACTGATATTATTCTGTTATTCTGCCATGCAGATGTAAAATACTGCTCCCCCTGAAAGTTGCCATATTAGCTCATCTTTGAATTAGTCATACAGACGCACAAAGTATATGACAGCGCTACTAATGTAACCCAAATCACCCCCCAAAAAAAACTCCCTAAATAATGTATGTATTAGCTCATTTTAACATCTGAGTTTTAAAATGTTGTATTTATTTTCTGCTTGAAAACCACATTGTAACATGTTGATGCATCAATGACTTATGGAGGTATATATTTCATTGCTGTATATATAACTCCCCATTTACATTTGTTACATTATTGTAAATATAATTCCATACTTTTAATCTATATTTATTTTGTAATTTCAGCATTATCTTGTATACTGTATTTGTCTGTAACTTTGTCTTTCTGTTACTGTTTTGCCTTTTAACTTGAAAAGTGTCTTGTACCAGCCTACCTAAAAATAAATAAAATAGAATATAGTTTAACAAATGTGCATATCTCTGCAATTTCCTAGCTGGACCCATGGTAGTGTGTAAAAACTATGGTCAAGCAAGAAAATTGTAGCAAGTACACTCTCATGATATATGCAGCTTTCAATAATTTGACATAAAACTATAAAATACCAGGTAACATCATGAATGTACCAGCATACTTGTATGAAATGGAGACAGAAACAGTGAATCTAAATCATTTCCAATCTTTGAGGCAAAAGTACTTTAAGTAAAAATGCAGTAGTGAGTATCTGTTACTTAAACGACTTTTTCTTAACTCTAGAAAACAAAGCGAATATACAACTCTTTTTAATTAAGTAAATAAACATTCAGTTATGTTCATCAGAAAGCTTTTACCATGTGTCAGCCATTTCACTGGCCAGCTAATGGTGGATGTGTACATTTTGTCAATATTTTTTGGCAATTATTATAGGTTGCCAAGAGGGAAGGCATGTGGAATAAATCTTTTATCCCCAAGGTACAGCAACCTCAAATCTGAATATTATATTTGCAGGGGATGTGGAGGGGGCAGTGTTTTACTAAATGAAAAATGACTAATCAACCTATTACCCCAGTTTTGACACATATCAAGGGAGTAAAGGTAATTTGCCTTTGAGATCCTGCCACACAATACATAAAGATTCTAGGTAAGATCTGTGCAATGCACATCCTATCTTGCTTGTTACATAATAGGGGCCTCTGTGACTACAGCAAACACGCTGTATTTAATTATGTTCATCTTGTTTAACCTTTGTCCACGTTATAGACAATACAAAATATACAATTTACTTTCTTGTCTTTAACTCCATTCATGTTCTTTCTCTTTCACAGACACAGTTCTCTAGACATATAACTACTAAACTTTTAATTTTATAACATGTTTAATAAAGTTTAATACTAAACTTTTAATTTTAATTTTTATTACAGCCAGAAAAAGATCCCTAGCTTTTCAACTTTTGATTAAAAGCAAATACCAGAAATACAAATGAAAATACAAAAGGAAAAAATGAAAATGTACAGCACAATGGGAATGATATTTAAAAGTCTAATTTAATAGAAAATAAAGAATAAGCACTTCTGTCGCTCATTCGCTACTCAGAACAGAGACTTCGCCAGATATTTAAGTATAATTTTATTGTGCTGAATGTTTTTTTCTTCCTTCTGGATTGTTGTGTTTTTTTTTAACTTTATTATATGCATACCATTGAAATATGTCACTGAGATCTGTTACAAACATATGGTCAGCATATAAAATGGAAAGTTGGCTAGGCACTCCACTGTCTACGTTTTTTTTTTTTTTTACTTTTTTACCCTTCCCTTTATTTCCTTTTTAAGAGTGCTGTTTACCACATGCCTTTCACAATGTATCTTTTCACCTTCTGCATTCCTGCTTCTTTTTTCTTTTTTTCTTTTGTTTTATTGTATAAGCAGTCCTTTGTTGGTGCATTCTTTCAGGTCCCATCTTCTCTTGCCTCACTTCATTGGACTACATCTAGACTTGTGTCCCTGATTCTCACCGAGTTGCAACTCTTATTGCAGTCTCGCAAACTGGTTAACAACTGAATCAAGAATGCCTGTCTTGTTTGTTTTAAGTGAAAAAAATTAATCTTTTAATACCAAATTCTTTATTTATTATATTTGACATTGGCTTACCACATAGGGGGATAATATCCTATTTTCAGTGGAAGCCTAGGGAGAAAAGTTCCACACTGACGTAATATAGTTACCTTGAAATGGAGCTATTACAAAGTCTAATACAGATAAATTACATATTACCTAGGCAAAAATTAAACTTTAGTTTATACCATGTAAATGTATACATACAACATGAAAATATTTGGACAGATATAACAAGCTGAAAAAAATGATTTTCAGTAGATAAAGTATTCACAAGTTACAGTTCACTGAACACACTGTGTACACTCTTTGGAACAGAGATGACTAGATAATATAGCCTAGGCAAAAGTATATTTGTCTTTATCTAAGAAACAGATTTTACTAAGTTTTCTCCCTGAACATAGTCAAAGTATTGCATGGCTGGAAGAAGGGATGGACTAGTTCAGCTTGGGGTGGTGCAGGAGCAGAGCCAAGCCTTATTTAGGTAGTCTTTTAATAGTTGTTTGAAGTTGGAGAGGTTAGAGGTACATCTAAGTTGCAGATGGATAGAGTTCCATTTTTAGCGACAAGAGTGTGAAGTAGAGACTTGACCAGAGAAGTTGTAAGGTTTATATTTGTGAGAAGATGTTGATTATTAGACTAAAGTAGTCCATTAGGGTGATAAGAATGGAGAATAGGAGTAAAAGCAGGGCAATCGTCGGCTTTGTGAATAATGTTGTTTGGAGATAAGTTGTATGTAATCTAAGTGGTGAGGCAGTTCAAGCCAGTTCAAAGTCATAAGAGCAATATAGTGGTGGATGAGTTATTATTTGTTGGTGGAAAATGCTGTAACTTTGTTATAGCATGCCTCCAGCTTATTTTTAACTGTAGCCTGAAGGTTGGTTAGGATGGGTGCATCATATAAGAGAGATGAGAGAAGGTAGGTAGTGGTAAGAGTGGGTTTGGTTGTGTTGCTAAGGAAGTTCTTAAGCCCATAGAGCATTCTGAATTTTTGGTGAGTCATTTTATGTTATTTTGAACATGCAGGTCAAATTTAAGGTTATCATATATAATCAGTTTGTTTAGTGAAAAGATTTTGAAATTCACTTTATCGTGCATGTGTGATTTGTGGAAAATAGCAGTAACTTTGTTTTTTAAGGTTGAGTAGTAGCTGAGTATTATGCAGCCATTTCTCAACAGAGAAAAAAGCTTCTTGTGTGATATGAAGGAGTTGAGGCAAGTTATTAGATGTCCATATAAGAGGGGGATTATCAACATTAATGTATAAGAGAGGCTGGACCTATGAAGGTATAGAGGTCATTGAGTCTGGACCTATGGGGGTATAGAGGTCATTGATAAATAAATTAAAGAGGAGGGGATGAAGAAAATATCCTTGGGTTACACAAGTGGAGACTTTCAGGTAGGGAAGGACAGTATTCAGCCATTTTACAGACCAGAGTTTGTTAGTTAAATAGCTATTAAATGACAGTAATGAAGAGGTGGCTAGCCCAAGCTGAGACAGTTAATACATTAATTAGGGCAAGAAATGGTGCTGAAGGCTTTTGACAGGTCAAGGAATAAAGAGGAAACAGGCTTGTCTCTGTTCCTGTATTTGTTTATGGTATTAGTGAATGAAAGGAAGGAGTAGTTGTACTTTATGATGGGCGGAAGTCATAGTGGGTGGATGTTTAGTACAGTTCTTGTAAAAGTTAGCTGAGGAGCTGCTTATTAATATATGTTTCAAGAACTTTTGAAAGAGGTGACAAAATTGCAATAAGCCAAAATTAGACACATCAGCTGAGATGCCACCTTTATGAAGATGGATAATACAGGAGCAACTAGAAAGACCTCAGAGGTTCCTTACAAAATAAAATATAAGGCATAATAAACCTGCCTTATGCAGAGCACCTTAAATCCCTTTCCCTCTACTCAGTCTCCTATAGGATTGTTGAGAGGTGATCTATGCCTGGTTTACAAGGCATCAGCAAACCCCACACTTATAAATCTGCTACATATTTGTAAGTCAAAGAGCACCAGAAATACAAGGTCTAGAGACCGGGATTTTGTCTGTGACATAAAAAGAACAAGCTGGAAAGACAGCTATGTGTCCCAAAGACTGCCCTTCCTATGGAACAGGCTTCCCATCCATGTGAAGCTGAGTTCATCTATTACCCACATTAAGTGCAACCTAGACCAGTAGATGGAGAATAGGAAATTTACACTGGGTCTGGCACCCATGTCCCTTATGGACAGAGGCAGCTTATAAATGTCTAGCTCTCAATGTCCTGTTCAAATACAGGACATCATTATTCTGTTAGGAAAACTTGGTTGGGCTTAGAAAGGTCCCTTCTGGGCTGTTAGTATTAATTTATGAATCTATGACTCTACAATAGAGACTGGGTATGCCATGGCATTGGCAGCTGTCTTTAAGCATTCAGGTAGGAGGTTGTCAGCTGCAGTGGAGCAAGGTTTGAGTTTAAGTAGAAGTTTTTTTTTTTTACTATCATTATTGATGAGAAGACAGGTCCTAAGTAGACATTGGATATAGAAAGTGAATTAGGTCCATGTAGGGATGCTAGCAGTGGGGGTATAAAGAAAATGGTAATGTGTATGGTGTATGGACAATGTTGTTTTTGGTCTAACCTGCCAGTTGCTGAATTATTAGGACTGAAGGTTACTTTGTGGATGGTAAAAGCACTGGATAGAGGTGAAGAGATTTTAGTTATGGAGCCAATGCATTCTGTGAAATAGGTGCACAATAAGGTAGCAATTTCTAGTGCAGCACTATTATGAGAAAAGTTGGGTTCCTTGTATGTGCCCAAATGTAACAAGTTACATATTAATGTCCAGTAAATATATATATATATATATATATATATATATATATATATATATATATATATATATATTTTTTTTTATCTAGGTTAACTTGTTCTTCACTCAGATTGCACAATTTTCTATAAAGTTGCAGGCTATATGGAGTTTTGAGTTTAAGTAATTCTTTCCAAGCTTTGTGGCTGCTAGACACAATATGTTTTGTATCCCTCAGAGCCACACGCTCCAGGGATCTAAACCTTGTCATCACAATAAACAAAACATGCTGGAGGGATAGGTTCCTGACCCAGAGACACACCAGACTCTGGAATAGATTGCCCATACATGTCAAGCAGAGTGCCTCGTTGGTCCTCTTCAAAAGGAACCTTGACAATTGGATGGGAAAAAGGAAATTCACCCCGGGGATCACATCAGTCGACCTGCTAGACAGGGGTCCAGGGAAGTAAATAGTGTGGGAAGAAAGAGCCAGGGAATTGTTATGGCTAGGCTTGTACAGGCCCTAGGGCTGATAGCCTAGTACCAACCTATGAACCTATGGTTAGTGAGCTGTGGTGTTTGGTTAATTTTCACTCTTTTTTGAGGACTGGGGAGTGGCTGTTTACAGTATTTAAGAATAAGGTATTGAATATACTGTCTCATCAAGTGAAAAAGTTTTTTAGGGTAGAACAATTAAAGACTTTCAATGTACTGATGAAGGAGTCTTTGTTGAACTTGGAAAGTTTTTTTTTTTATTTGGTAAGTGCTAGGTTGGTGCATGGTATTTATGTAGGTACTGGCTGGAAGATGGTCACTAAGTAAGTTTGGATAGGTTCTGGACATTGTAAACTTACTATGGTCAGAAAAAAATATCCAATCTAAAATTCCACCTTTATTTCTGAAATAATTAAATCGAGTATATTTTGATAAGTCGTCTGTAACCATAAAGGTTTACACTACCTGAAGAAAAGTCTGAGGTGAGGTTTTGCCAATCAATATTTTCATTTCCTAGTATGATTTTTTTCATAAGGTATATTATTAGTTGCCTAGGAGAGAATTTCTTCCAAAGTTGTTAGATTATTTCTAGGTGAGATATAGAATATAATAAAACATAGCTGTTTTTTATTATTAAGGTTTAGCAGTGATACTAGTATTTCAGCATTTTGGAATTTTGAGATGTTGTGTGAATAGGGAGAGAGATTGCATGAACCTGGATAAATTAAGGTTACCCCTCCTACTTTCTTGTGGGGCCTATCAGCTCTGATAATATTGTAACCTGGAGGGAGTAATTCAGAATCATTGATATTAGGCTTAAACCAGGTTTCTATGATGGAAAGAATATCAGGGCTATACTGTGATATCCAGGCATATAGGTCTGTAATTTAATTACAAATGCTACAGTGGTTGATAGTGACAATATTCACTTTCTTGGAAGACCAGTGAAAGAATGATGGGGTGAGGGGCTTGATGTGCTACTTTTATTAGTATATATATATATATATATATATATATATATATATATATGTGTGCTGGTTTAATGGTAGGACAGTACAGCTGGGAAGAGGTACGGTTTGAGATGGGGGTTGAAGGAGTGTTAGTTAAGTCACAATTTTGTAGGGGTGGTTCAAACTATTTCAAGTAATTAATAAGTTTTCAGGGCCTGATTTGGGGTGGACATCACTACACTGTGGGATTTTTGAGCGGTATTTCATTGATTTAGATTGGACCTGTATGAGTTTTATTTATTTATGTATTTATTTAGCTGAATAAAGTGGTTGTAGTGAAGTATTTTGTGCTTAAAATAAAGACGAGAGATTAAATAAGAAAGGAAATATATTGGTATACCTATTCCTGATTTCATACTGTGCTGAGTAAACTGCAGTAGGAGAGGTGTATAGAGCTGAAAGTATACAGTGATAGTTTCTTAGATAGGATGTTAGCAGCAGAAGAAGACATGAAGCTTGGAGAAACAATTGAAATTTAGGTGGTGATATAGAAGAGGAAAAAGTAACGTATGTTATGAAGTGGAGGGAGACAGAGGTTGGGGTAAAGGAAGAGAAGTAAGTAGAGAAGATTGGTTTTATTAGTTAATTCTACTTATGTAATAATGAGAAAGTAAATGGAGGAGTACGAATGATATCTGAAGTCAGTCAGAGGTAGAAGGAGCAGAATATAACTACGGACACTAAACCACATGTAATAGTATGAAGACCAGGGGAGGTAAATGTAAATTTCCATAGTAGGAAGAGGTG
The DNA here is from genome assembly GCF_019279795.1 of Protopterus annectens. Classification (NCBI taxonomy): domain Eukaryota; kingdom Metazoa; phylum Chordata; order Ceratodontiformes; family Protopteridae; genus Protopterus; species Protopterus annectens. The sequence goes on from NC_056732.1 coordinate 1,486,756,267, forward strand.
AGAGCCTTTGAGTGGTTATCATACCTTTCAAGTGTACCTCATTATGAGGAACATTCCTCATTTTGGATCTTAAAAAGTCCATGTTCCTCAGAGTTCCACATTGAAAGCATCTGTCACACATTCGCAGTTAGGGATTTTTTAAGTGATATCCATGGTAAATAGTACTGAATCATATTAATTAATCAAAATAACTTTTTATGAGTATAAAGTATCACATTTTAACCATCTTGTGACCTTCCTAATTGTTTTAGTCAGCTGTTAGTATGTGTTCCACATTTTACTTACTTGTTCCACATTATGAGAGCCAGTGTTCCACATTTTGAAGGTAGAATGGTGGTTATCTGTAAGATGGTTATGTTGCTGGGAGGAGTGTGAGATCTTGTGATAGTTTGGAATTAAGATAGGGAGGGCTACACTCGGAATAAAGGAAATTATGTCAGGGGTAGGGTGGAAAGCAAAGTGAAGCTGAGCATAGTCAGGTGGAACAGGGTCAAACTGAGGCCTCCAGGAAAGCAATCAGGATCAGCAAAAGGTATGTAAAAAATGTCTTTTCAGACTACAACACAGCAATATCAGTGACAGTATTAAAAACTAACAACAAAAAGATGGAACTATTAGCACACACAAAAAAAATATGGGAAGATAATATCAATGGGAGATAGAAAAGGGCAGAATATCAAATAGCAGTATAAGGGTGCTAAAGGAGACAGAACTAAGCCATCCTAGATGGGAAAAGTAGACAGGGAGCTAGGAGTGAGATACATGCAGCAGACTAGGTACAGACAGCAGCCAAAAACTTGATAGTAAGTCAGTATGCCTTTCAACTGAGAGACAAGAAGGAAAGTGTTTAGGGTAGTAAGGGAACCAGGTATGGAAAGTAATCCTAAGGCACCTCAATATTCATACAATAAGGTGAAATGGAGTAGTTGCACTCATTCAAAGGCAAAAGATAACAACATTAGTAAAACTTCCCTACACTAATCCAGGAAATACCTAACTAAACAGTTATATTCTAAGGAAGGCCCTAACTTCAGGCACTCCTTTGTGACCTCTCACTCTAATGCTCACTGGAGATGAAATAACTGTGTGTCCTGACCCTGCTTCAGAGCCTTACTTGATGTTACTAGTGACATTACTTGGAATGGGGGGAGGCATTGTTGCACCTTAACTGCCCTGGAATTAAATGATAACACACACTGCATAAATCTTCTTTAATATCACTTCTGCAGAAGCAGTCAGAACCAGTAAAGGATACAATAAATACGTCAAACACTTCATTATCAAGAACTATAACACAATTATAGTATCACTATGTAAGATTTCAAAAAATGAAACATTAACTAAAGAAACTCTGCTTCTTTTTCCCAGCTTGTACATCAATCTTTCTCACTCTCTCTCTCTTGCTGTATATCTTATTGTTTTAGCATTGCTTCTACACTGTTTTTGTAGTAGACTGCAGTAGACTCGTCTGTAAATCCACCACTGTTTTTGTAGTAGACTGAAGTAGACTAGTTTGTAAATCCATCACTGTTTTTGTAGTAGACTGTAGAAGATTAGATTGTAAATCCACCACTGTTTTTGTAGTAGACTGTAGTAGACCAGTCTGTAAATCCACCACTATTTTTGTAGTAGACTGCAGTAGACTAGTCTGTAAATCCACCACTGTTTTTGTAGTAGACTGTAGTAGTCTGTAAATCCAGCACTGTTTTTGTAGTAGACTGTAGTAGACCAGTCTGTAAATCAACCACTGTTTTTGTAGTAGACTGTAGTAGACTAGTCTGTAAATCCAGCACTGTTTTTGTAGTAGACTGTAGTAGACCAGTCTGTAAATCCACCACTGTTTTTGTAGTAGACTGTAGTAGACTAGTCTGTAAATCCACCACTGATTTTGTAGTAGACTGTAGTAGACTAGTCTGTAAATCCACCACTGGTTTTGTAATAGACTGCAGTAGACTAGTCTGTAAATCCATCACTGTTTTTGAGGGGAAAATGGTATCATCATTATTTCTCTTTTGAGCTGTGCAGCCTAGATATTAGGCAGCACATGGCTCAGTCATGACAGGATGTCTGTCTCACAGCTTCAGAGAGAGGGACTCAGTCCTAACACTTGGTCTTATTTCTTTGTGAAGTTTGTATATTTTTCCTATATCTGCGTGGGTTTTCTCTGTGTATGCATGTTTCCCCTAAGTCTTTGTGGGTTTTCTCTGTGCATGCATATTTTTTCTACGTCTTTGTGGCCTTGACCTTGTGGCCAGAGTGATAACTGAAAAGGTCATGGGCACGAGCCCACTTCTCCCAGTTAGCAAATAACAGGTAAATATACTCCAGTTCTACCCACTGCTAAGCTCCTACCAGACTCAATTTTAGTGATACCTTGAGGAATTTAATGGTCCAAGAAGCTTTAGGCCATTCCATATGCCATTACTCTTTTTCTGAACTAGTGCTACCCTGATTATATTTTTCTGGGGGAAGGGTAAGAAGGTCTTCAGCCCCCCTGAAAATACTTAGACAAACACTTAGAGTGCACTTAGTAACTAGTAAAAGTCATAAGAGTTTGTTGTATTACTGGTGACATCTTTTCATGCATCCCCACACCAGCTGAAGTTGACAAGTTACTCATGGGCACCACGCTGTAGACCTGAGTTTAGTTTCATTAAATACCCATGTATATGTACTGCGATTCAGTCAACAAGGTTAAAGATTCACAGTTAGCTATGTAAATGTGCTTGTATTTAAAAAGCATTAAATATTGTGCAGTAACTGAGACCTGGTTCAAGGCTCCAGAGAGCACCCCTGCAATACCAGGCTACAACTCTTATCACACTTTTCGGCCACCAAACCAGGACAGAAACAATAAAGGTGGAGGAATGTCAATATTCACCAAGGATATTCACACCACCAGGCTAGTTGGCCAACACAATGTGTCTGAAATTCTCCAAGTGCAACTAACACTAGGTAAGACTGCAATCCAAATTGTAGCTTGCTACAGATCCCCCACCATACCCCAAGATTCTCACTACACCTTTCTAAACATACTGGAAAATATTAAGATAGAACCAAAAACCCTAATACTGGGTGATTTTAACTACCCTGCCATTAACTGGGAAAACTACTCATGTCCCAACACCTTTGCGCAACGGTTCTTGGAATTCATAAATTCCAACGCCCTGGATCAACTAATCCATAGTCCCACCAGGGGCTCCAATGTCCTAGACTTCGTCATTACCAACATGGGAAATCAATGCTCCATACTTATGGTTACCCCCTCGTTAGTCAGGTCTGACCATAAGCTAATCACCCTTAACATCCACATCCCACCCCCACCCCCCAGTAAAGAAACCACCATAAAAAACTTCTCCAAAGCCAACTTCATGCTACTCAAGTCAGAAGTGACAAACTTCATGACACCCATGCAGACGCGAACTGAAAGTTCAACTGCTGAATCCTACACTAAGGCACTGTACGAGCACATCCACTCATGCATGAATCGTGCCATCCCAAATAGAACCAAAATGTTCTCATCCAAAAAAAGGAAGCCAATCTGGTGGTCCCCTGCCATAAACAAACTTTACAACAAAAGGAAGAAACTTTTGCAGAAAAGAGGAAAATCCCAGGATGCAAAAAACTCCCTTACTAGCTTCAGTAAGAAACTGAGATGCCTCATAAAATCCTCCAAAGCTAGTTACGAAAATAAAATTGCCAAAGATTCCAAAGACAACCACAAAGCATTCTATAACTATGTCAAGAATCTAAATGGCAATGCTCAGATCTGCTCTGAGCTAAAACAGAATGGCATTAAATATACTGACATGAAGGATATTGCCAATATCCTGGCAGATCGATTCAGTGCCAACTTCACCCCCCTCTCACCCCCTAAATGGCCCATCTCAATACCGGAAGATTGCCAAATTCCAGTAATAACGGCCACACAGGTACAAAATGCACTCTCTAAAGCCAAGAATACAGCATCCATGGGACCAGATGACATCCCAGGCTGTGTACTACATGAACTACAATATGAACTGGCACCTCACCTAAGTGTCATGTTTAATCATAGCCTCACCTCAGGTTTCGTGCCCACTGAGTGGCGCAGAGCTACAGTTATCCCAATCCACAAGGGGATCCACCTTGGATCCCGGAAACTACCGTCCCATCAGTCTGACAAGCCTTATCTGCAAGGCCATGGAGCATATTATCATGGAACTTATAAACAAAGATATTGGCAATCTTCAAACACTGGACCCCACCCAGTTTGGGTTTGTGAAGGGCCGATCTTGTCTCCTGAACCTGATTGACTTCTTTGAATCAGTCTCCAGAGCCATAGACAAGGGTAAGGTGGTCCACACAGCCTATCTAGACCTTGCCAAGGCCTTTGACACCATCCCGCACTCTGGAATCATAGATAAACTTACTAAGTTGGGCATTAATCCCTATGTCACCCAATGGGTTGCTAAATGGCTTACTGATAGAACCCACACTGTAAAAGTAGCCGACTCCAAATCCAGCTCCAGACAAGTGACAAGTGGAGTACCTCAGGGTTCAGTCCTGGGGCCGCTCTTGTTTGGCATCTACTTCTCTGAAGTACAGGTCAACACTAAGGGACTCTGGCTAACAAAGTTTGCAGATGACTGCAAACTGGGAGCCATTATTGAATCCCCAAATGATGTGGATACTCTACAAAAGGGCCTTACAGAAACAGATGCTTGGTGCCAGAGCCATGGGCTCAAGCTCAATGCCAAGAAATGTATTGTTATCCCCTTTGGGAAAAAACATGTATCCATGAATTACCATATAGGTGGCAGTACACTAAACACAGAAAGTGTGATAAGAGACTTAGGGACACAGGTGGACAGTGGTCTCACCTTCGATAACCACATCGCCACAACAGTCAGGAAATCCTTCTATGTGGCACACTTCATCACGAAGGGCTTTTCATCCAGAAAAAAGGAGGTCATTGTCCCACTGTACTCATCCCTCATTAGACCCATTATAGAATACAACGCCCCATTTGGTATGTACCTCTCAAGACATCTGCAACAACTGGAAAGGCCTCAGAAATATCTCACTAAAAGAATCACAGGCCTAAAGCAGATGCCCTACGCTGACCGCCTTAAAAAATTCCAGCTATACTCTGTCGCATATCGTCTACTCAGAGGCGATCTCTGCTTAACATACAAGGCCATGTCAAACCCAGAGCTGTTGGACATGCTACACTTAAAGAAATCCCAATCCCTCAGAGCTACATGCGCCAGGGATCTAAACCTTGTCATCACAATAAACAAAACATGCTGGAGGGATAGGTTCCTGACCCAGAGACTCCCCAGACTCTGGAATAGATTGCCCATACATGTCAAGCAGAGTGCCTCTGTGGACCTCTTCAAGAGGAACCTTGACGATTGGATGGGAGAAAGGAAATTCACCCCAGGGATCACATCAGTCGCCCTGCTAGACAGGGGTCCAGGAAAGTAAATAATGTGGGAAGAAATAGCCAGGGAATTGTTATGACTAGGCTTGTATAGGCCCTAGGGCTGATAGCCTAGTACCAACCTATGAACCTATGAACCTATGAACCTATGAAATACTATATGTGTACTCACACTTTAGATGCTTCTCTTAAACTCAGCTGATGAGATTCTGTCTAGACTACTGCCTGTTTATGTTGTTGTTGCTTCTTGTCTTCATTTTCTTCTCTCCCGTGTTTGTTTCCAAGAACAATTAATCTGCATTTCTCCACTATTGTGTTGGATTACTAAAAACATCCAATAGGGTACCAAAGTCATTTTGTATCACCTAAGGGATGCACTTTTTTTGTATTGGGAATCCCTCTTAGAGATTAGACTTAACAGAACTGTTCTAATATTATAGTACTGAACAAACAACTTCAAATACTGGAAAAGAATAGACCCTGATCGGGCAGATTATTTCCTAAAACTGTTCCGTAGTCTGGGTCAATGATCTAATCATAGTACTGAGAAAAGGGTGTGGAATGAAATAGACTCTGGTTTTATATCAGAGTTCCAACAGAATTTAGTAACTATACTACAGGAATGATCTATGTATATATTGTAGGTAATCAAAGAACTTCGGTGTCACCTTCCTAGGAACACTGACTGGAAGACTGGAGTCTGGGCTAATATGGCCCCTTAGTCTGTCATCATGATCTAGGTTAAATAATCATATAATTACAAACTAAGATAGGTTAGCGGAGATGTTAGCTGTTGGTGCCCTTGTTAATTTGATATCAGATGACTTCTACATGTAAAGGTTTATATATTCGTAACATGCTGAGCTTAGATTTTACACAATGCTGTTTATCAGGGAGTACAGCATGATAAGTAACTCCAGTTTAGGGTGTATATTATTGTGTTCTATGACTACACAATGTTTTGAGTATGAATTGTTGCTAATTATCAGATACAGCCTGTGAATGAACGTATATATTAAGCATGTAGTTGACTGTATTTTTTTGACTGCTTGACTTATTTGGATGTGATTATAAATGTGTTGCTAATAAAGGTTTATAAGTGAAAAAAAGGAATTAATGTGCATTTCTGCAAAGTATATTTAAACTGTCATATTACTAATTATTCCAGAAACCTTGCTGTCATTATTTGACCTTTTCATCGACACACTTGTGCATGCGTCTCACACACACACACACACACACACACACACACACACACACACACACACATACTTAGGATATTAGCCCTGTAACAGAGCTTTGCTTTTCTTTGCTCATTTATACCTGTATAAACTAATGTGTCTGACGTTAGACGTTCTTTACTCAGTTTGGGATTAAGCTCTTCTGACTGTCTTTGCTGCTTTCTTCTATTTCACTGTTCTTTTCCTTCTGTGTTTTCCTTTCCTTCACTCAGTCCTATATATCTCCCAATATTGATTCAATTTTGTTTAAGAATCACATATTTTTCCTAAATTTCATGTTTATTTCACCTTTTTCATTTACGTTTGTTTCATACAAAGGCTTGTATGTATGTGTGACCAAACTTTGATGCATAGCTCCTGTTCACACCCCTACATTTATACCCATTTTATCAGAGCTCTTTCTGAGCCACAGCGATATGTTAATATGTCGGACCTGCCATCAGGAAGCTGCACTTTAGACGGCTTAGCTCTGAGCTTCATTGATGAACCACAATGTTTAGAGATCTTTTGCTTACAAATAGGCATACACACCCATACCAAAATGCATTATGCATTATTTATTTTTATTTATTTATTTATTTATTTATTGTTTGATAACCGGGAATGTTCAACTAGAACAGAGCCTATTTTCAACGGAGCCCTTGGGAGAAATGCTCCACACGCATGTCTTTGGATTATGGATTACACAACACCAGATTGATTGCCACTCTTTCTCTTGTAGTTTCCAGTACAAAATGCTCCTGTTTTTCATTGTTGCTCTCATTATTTTTACTTATGTTATAGTTCTGCATTTTTTTCTTCTTTTTCCCCTTGGCTGAGTCTTAAATTGGCCTTTCCGGTCAGTGTTCTGTCCCAGTTAGTCTACATACATACAGACATACATACATACATACATACATACAGATATATATAAATAAACCATCCAATGTCTTGTAGGGAAGAATGAAATGTTCCTTCTCTTAGATGTTACTAGAGTGACAAGTTTCTCGCATTATTATATGGCACTATTGGTTTTATCTGTGTATTTAATTTACTTGTTTGCAAGGTAAGTTTACTGATCCTGGGTGGGATGGCACAGTGAGGTTGATGATTTCATTAATCTCATAAACAGCAAACATGGGAAATAGTCAAAAATGTCTTAACTCCATTCCCAGCTCCCCCGTGTCTCACCAAATTATATTATCACTCTGTCTTCACCCTCTTCCTAAATGCACACCAAAAGCCTCTTTAGCATAAGTCCTACTTGTATTCTACCTACCCAAGTCATACACACTTTATATATTTTTATGTATATGTATGTGTGTGTGTGTATGTATATATATATATATATATATATATATATATATATATATATATATATATATATATATATTATTTATTTACATTTTTTTACCAGGAGTGTCCACTGGGCCATAATAAGCCCATTTTCAGTGGAGGCCTGGGGAGAAAAGCTCCAATAAACATGTTAGTACAGAATTCAGTTAATTACAGAAATTGAATTAACAAAGGATGGATATAAATGAAATTAAGGAGTTTAAACAGACAGAAATAACATAACAGAAACAACACTTGAGTAGGAGTCAGTAGCAACATACAATGACTAGATAATATGCTGCAAATTGAAATGTCTAACAAAAAATAATGAGCTGTAGATAAAAGAGAAAAGAATGAAATATGCAGAAATAGCAGATAGAGTTGAGTGCTATGAAATGATTATGGATGTGTGTGAGAGATGATAGTGTGGGAAAGGTCAGGTTATGTGGGGTTGGGGTCTAGAGCATGAGCATTGCGGTTATGGATGTGTGTGAGAGATGATAGTGTGGAAAAGGTCAGGTTATGTGGGGTTGGGGGTCTAAAGCATGAGCATTGCCACTGGGTAGATAGATGTAGGTGAAGGGCCTTTTTGAAGGAGTTAACCTCCTTAGTGGATCTGAGAGTTGATGGGAGTGAGCTCCAAAGTTTGTCAGTGTGCAGAAGGAGTAATGCATTTGACCAGCAGGGAGTGTAGATTTTTGGACAAGCAGTAAAGTCTGATTTTCTGATCTAATGGGGTCTATTTAGGTGATATCATGTTAGAATGGAGCAGAGGGATTGGCAGTCAAAAGGTTTATAGATTATTTTGTGAGATGTAGTTAGTTGTTGGTAGGAAAGGTATTGTGGTAGTTCGAGCCAGCTGAGTGTGTGTAGTAAGAAACATTGGTGGAAGGAATATGTGGCATTAGTTGCAAATATGGTGATTTTTATTGTAGCAGGTATCCATTTTAGCCTTTAGGGAGGTTTCTATGTTGGTGAGGAGTGGGGCGCCATATAATAGAGATGGTAGTAAGAAAGGAGAGGCAAGAGTTTGCTTAGTGGAAGGGTTTAGGAAGTGTTTGTGTCTATAGAGGGTGCCAAGTTTTTGGAAGGTCTTTCTGATATTGTTGTGAATGTGTTGGTCAAAGGTTAAGTTTTTATCTATGGTAACACCTAGTAATTTTGTGTGTGGGACTACTTCTGGGACAGTTTTGTTTAGTGAATAGATTGTAAAGTCCGGCTTGTTTATTGAGGTGGTTTTCCTAGGAGTGAAAAGAAGACGTTTAGTTTTGTTGGGATTGAGTACAAGGTGGTTGTTAGTCATCCAAGTTTCAGTGGATGAGAATGCTTGCTGTGTAAGTGTAAGTAATTCGGATATGGTATTGTCAGTGCAAATTATTGTTGAGTTGTCTGCATTCTGAATAATGAAGTTGCTGCTAACACAGGAGTGGAAGTCATTAATAAAAATGCTGAAGAGTAGAGGCCCTAATATGGAACCTTGAGGAATGCCTGTGGGGGTGTGTAGGAATGGTGAGAAGGAATTTAGCCATTTAGTGGATTGTTTTCTATTGGATAGATAGTTGGCAATCCAGAGTAGAGTTGGGGGCACATACCCAGTGTGGGAAGCTTTGAGAGAAGAAGGGAGTGAGAGATGGTATCAAAAGTCTTAGACAGGTTGAGGAGGAAAAGGGAGGAAACTAGCTTGCCTTCATTACGAGCTTGGTTAACTGTATTTATGAATGATAAGAGAGCAGTGGTGGTGGTACTGTGGGAAGGGCAAAAGCCATGTTGACTGGGAGATAGTAGATAGTTATTCAGTATATAGTGTTGGAGCTGGGTGTGAATACATTTTTCTAGGATTTTTGAGATAGGGGAAAGTAAAGCAATCGGACAGAAATTGGCAGTATCTATGCAGTTGCCACCTTTATGTAGGGGGAGGTTATATGCTTTTTTCCAGATGCTGGATATGTAGGATTCCTGTATTGATCTATTTAAGAGTATGCTAATGGAGTAGGAGATAGTCCTAGCTGACATTTGAAGGTATGCTGGGGGTAGGTTATCAGGGGCACAGCTATGTGGTTTAATCTTGAGGAGAAGTGTAGTTATGATGGTAGTAGGTATGGGGGAGAGAGAATAAATAGATGATGGAGAGTTAGCTGGGGGGTTGTGAGGTGAGCAGTGGTTAGAATGAAGAGGTGGGGAAGGGAAGGAGGCAGTGAGTTTGGCTATGGTTCCTACAAAGTACAAGTTAAAGACAGTGGCGATTTCTAATGGTGTTTTATCAGGATGTGGACAGGGGTTGGTCTTTATGCCAGGGTTTAGTAGAGAAGAAATAGAGCTCCAGAATCTTTTTAGATTTTGTTTAAACTTTTGCTGTCGTTCGATGTAATGATTTTTTTTTGTCCTTATTGACTAGGCACTTTACTTGGTTACGAAGCTGCTTGTACTGTTGGAGGTCAGAAGGGATTTTAGTTCTATGCCATGTTTTCCAGGTTTTATCCCTGATGACCATGAATTGTCTGGTGTTTCTGGATAGTCAGGTGGTATATTTAATACAATAATCTCTACAGTCACAAATACTGCCCATACTCAACTTCCACTAAGAATGTGAGCAATACTAGCATTTTACTTCTGTTCAACGTTCTCCTACACTGAATTGACATTATATTACGTAACCTGTTGTTACATCTCCCTTCAAAAACCACACACTGTACCCCACCCATGCACATGCCTCTCAGCTTCCTACAGCATGAAATCTGGACAAAGCCACAAATAATGGGGGGACAAAGGCCAAAAATAGGGACACTTTTTAAATATTGCCCGTACAAACTTAGAGAGCTGACAGAATAACAGGTTTTGCATTAGCATGAATTTTCTGAAGGGTATGAAGTTTGAAAATTAAATCTCTGCCATTATTTTCAGACTTCAGTCCTCAGTGATTCATCAGTGATTTTCCAGAAAAGCACAATTTCATGAGAAATGGGCCAAAAATATGAGTCAAAGATCTGGACATTGTAAGAAAATCTGGATAGTTGAGAGCTATGATGTTATATCATTATACTACTGTGATGGAGAGTGCACAAACATGTATTCATTATTGCTCAGATAAGTAAGGTACAAACAATACATAAATATAAACTGTTCACTAGCAATATTCCACCTATCTTTTTACAAACAGTAGTTTTACTTATTAAAACAAGGAAATTGAATTTAACCCAAGACCACCAGAGCCATTAACACTGTATCCCAGAACCAAATACCCTACAGCTTTAAAATGGCACTAGTGAGTTTCAACAGTATAAACAGCAACTATGCAACAGTAGAATCAAGAACAGTAGAAAACAACCCCACAATGTTAGCCATTACAAAATCATGGCTAAAAGACCACCATTGCACATCAAACTTTCTATAACTAAATTATTATTCTTTCTATAATAGCATATTTGGAGTGAGCCTAGGTGGAAGTATACTTATGCTACGTAAGGCCATCCCTCCTGTGTCAGCCATACTACTTAATCTGAACTTCTCAGACAGTAACACTGTTCCAGTCTGGTTTCTATAATAGCATATTTGGAGCGAGCCTAGGTGGAAGTATACTTATGCTAAGTAAGGCCATCCCTCCTGTGCCAGCCATACTACTTAATCTGAACTTCTCAGACAGTAACACTGTTCCAGTCTGGTTTCTATAATAGCATATTTGGAGTGAGCCTAGGTGAAGGTATATTTATTCTTATTAAGGACAGCCCTACTGTATAAGCCATACTACTTAATTCTAACTCTTCAGACACTGATACTTTTCTAATCTGGCTGATGGTGCAAATTACATTTGGTAAGAATGCCTTAAAGATTTACCTCTGTAGTCACAATTACTTTGTGTAACCATTACCTAAATCTTCTTCATGAAAAATCAAATAACAAAACTACTCCTTATATTTGGAGACCTTAGTCTGAAGTAACTTGGCCCCCAAGTGCACATTTCTAAAGTGTACTTTACTAGCTTTAGATTAACCTCTAAAAATATCCCCTCTTTCATTCTGTTTCTCATTGTTTGATGCTAACATTACAGACTTCCTTGAAAATGCAAGCATATTGCATATTGCAATTCTGCGTAATTGTCTAAGTAATCTTAATCCAGGACTGTCTTTCTGATCTGCCAATTCAACCAAGCTTACATCAGTTTATGAATATTTCAGATCCACCCAGGTGCAGCACAAGAAAGCCAAGGCACTAAATTTAATTCACTCAACTGGAATGAAATATTCATGGACACCAGACCAAGATCTGTTCATTCCTGTACCAGTACAAAACTGGCTTTTTCTAATTAAGCATATGCAAAGAGAGGTACCTGATGCTCAGTATTCTCATCAGACATTAGTAGCATCTTAAAACAAGGACGCACTTAGAAAATCTGGAAATCAGACCCATCTAGTCTAAAAAACAAGGTACGGTAAACTCTCGGTTAACTGGTACCCATGGGGATTGGTAGATCCCGGATAACTGTAGTTTCTGGTTGCTTGAGCGTTATTATTAAAACTAGGCCTAATACTGTACCCTATACAATTTGTTTGGTTTGACTTGTTCTTAGGTTGGGGAGAGTGGGAATGTATTCCCATCTTCTTTTTCAAAACTCTAAAACTCTAAAAATGTAAGGTATGTTACAGTGGGGGGAGGGGACACACACATGAAAATTGTACTGTATTTCTTTGATTCTTTTTCTGGTTGCTTCAGAGTTCTGGTTGCTTGAGTTCTGGTTAACGAAAGTTTACTGTACAATATCATGAATTAAAACAACAAGCTTGCATTGCTAGCAGCAAAGAAACAACAACATATGTGAGGAATTGTCAACTGCATAGGTACTCCTAAGTAGTTCTGGAAATGGCCAATTAGTGCCAAAGAACTAGAGCCCATGACCAATGATCACATTTAACTAAGGACAGGTGTCCTAGATTGTATAAAAACTCATATTTTAACATCCTCAAATCCAGTCGTGCCCTTCACCATTTCTAACTCTATGTTTAACATCTGTGGATTTCCAGCCTTCAGATTTGACAGCAACTGCAGAAAGCATTATAAAACACAGATAAGCATAAATCAGTAAAGCACCCAATACTACATGCAAATGTTACACTACTGTCAGCAGTACATATCTGTGACCTAATTCTCACTACTGGCACTATACCTTATTCCAGGAAACATTCTGCTATAGTTCCAGTTCCTAAAATAAAAAATAAAAAATACACCCCAGTATCAGATTACAGACCAAGTGCCATACTCTGTCAATTAGCCAAAATTATAGAGAAACCATACAATCAATTAATGAAATGCATTTCCCAATTTGACCTACCGTCTAAAAAAAACAACATGAATTTGGGGAAAGCTGCAAGAGCCAAATAGTTCTTTATACAGTTATTAATCATATTTATGAAACAATAAATGAAGGAAAACTTGGAGCTGTATTTATTACCCTAAAGCCCACATTTGAATCTGTCAGCCATACACTTTGTCTCAATGCACTAAATTGGTATAGGTTCATAAATTCATTGGACAGTGTTTGGGGTGTTGATCCAGAGGGCCATTTGCCTAGCCACAATACCCCAAATCATAGGTACCCATTAACATGACTGATTTATATCTAGTTTGGATCCCTTTCACTGAAAGAGAGGCCAAACCCAAGGTATATTGACAGTTGCTCATACATTCTCCAGATTATGCTTAAGGAGGGCCAAGGAGCTATTCTGCTTTACTTCCAATGGAAGTCAAGTCCATAAGAATGATATTCTCTGGGATACGGATCTGTGTATCTCACCAACCAGTCCTATTTATGTTTCAGTGGAAGTTAATATGTCTTGAATGGGTGTTGTGGTTGTGTTTAGTTTTGAGAATGTGTACAAAGCCATATAGGACTAGGTCCATCAAGGCTCTGTAATCTAGTCAGAGGTCACCTCTTAAGATACTGTAGGGAATCGAAAAGAGAAAGACTGGTCTTGGTAGCTCAACAAAGAAATACTTTTGATTATCTTAGTGAGGAAATGCTGCATTCTCTCAAGCTGGGTACTATCAAAGGCGACATCATACTGTATTATGGGCCTGATGAGGGGGGAGGAGAAGAGAGCGATGGTAATTTCCTTAGATCTGGAATAAATACTCCCGGTGATTAGTCTGGTAAGGTACAGGAATTTCCCAGTGGTAGTGGATACGTGATGATCAAAGGATAGTTCATTGTCAGTGAAATTGCCCAGGTCTTTAATGGAATGTAAAACATTCAAAGGTGTGTCACCTATGTGGTAAGTGCAAAGCTGCCCAATTTTGCCTAAGTACATGACGCTACGCTTCTTGATATTTAGGTTTAGACTGTGGTCCAGGCACCAATTATTTGTGCATTTTAATCCCTCCTGAAAATTTTCTAAATCAGACAGGGAGTTAGTGACAACTCAAGTTTTGCAGTCTTCTGCAAGTTTGGTCAGCCAGAGGCCCTTGATGTCAGCCTTGGCATCAGAGAAGTAAATAACAAACAAAAGTGGTCCTTGGACCAATCCCTGGGGGACACCACTGGTAACTACTCTTTTTGAAGTGAGCAGCCTTCACGCACTAATAGATTGGGTTTTGTCATTTAGCCAGATTGCTGTCTAGCATATAACACAGGGTTTACATTTTGCTTGATTAGCTTGTCTATAATGCCAGAATGTGGGATGGTATCAAAGTACTTATCCAGGACAAGGCAGGCAGCATGAACTAATTTGTCTAAGTCTAGTGTTTCAGTGATATGTTCAAAGAAGCCTGCCATGTTCAGGAGACAGGATGTGTCTTTAACAAACCAAAACTAGCTTTGGTTCAATGCTTGTAGATTGTAAGTTCCATAATGATGCACTCCATTACTTTACAGATAAGGTTGATGATGGCTTATAAGTCTGTAGTTTCCTGAATCAGTAGTCAATCCCCCCTTGTGGAGTGGAACGACTACCTCAGTACTCCATTCCTGTGGCACAGATTGAGTGGAGAGGCTGAGGCTGAATAGGTTTAACAGTGAATCTTCCAGACAGTGCCTGATGATGACTAGAAGGCAGCCTGGCCCATTATCAGTACCCATGCAGCTAGTGTTTTTGGCTTTGGAGAGAGCATTCCGGACCTAGTCTGACATGATCAGAGGGGGTTTTGTGAATGTATTAAAAACTTGGGAAAAGTTAGGGAGAGTTAAAGTTAGAGTTTAATGTTTCTGCTAATATTTTGTATATGCCCTCAGGGTATGAGTCAGTAATGCCATTCTGTATTAGCTCTAAGCATTGCTGAGCATTACCAGTAAGATTTCTGACATAGCTGAAAAAGGTGGTTGTCCTTAACAGAAGAGGTAATTTGCAGTTTGTACTTACTTTCATAAAATCTGATTTTGTTTCTGACTTCTTTGTTGATCTTTCTAAGTTCATCTCTAGATGATTTGGCATTGTCTGCTCTTATGGGTTATGAGTTTCTTCCTCTTATTGTATAGTTTGTTTATACAAGGGTGACACCATAGGGGTTTATTCCTTACTTTGGCATTTTATTTTTGACTTATGCGATATAAGCCTCGATTCATGCTTTGAGGTAGGTAGGTCAGCTGAATTAAGTTAACCTTATACTTGTCTAAAGACAGAGGGATTTTATGGTAAGTCAGGCTTTCCTTCATTGGCTTACTGAACAGTGGTGAGATCTGACCAGTGATGTGGTAATTGTAAGTGCTGAGCATAGGATAAACCCCTGGATGAGGCTTGACCCAGTTCTTCTAGGAGCTAGCATTAATGAAGCTCAGGAATTTTTGTGAGTATTTATTTGAGCTAGTGCAGGTTTCCTACTTAATGGAGGGATAGTCAAAATATCCCAAAATAATAGTGTTAGACTTAATAGGAGGGTCTGCCAGTTGATTTAAGTATGCCTCATGGACAGCAGAAGAGATGGAGGGGGTATAGTAGTTGGCTAAGATATGATATGGAGTTCAGTTCATCATGTAAAGGATATGGAGAAGTTTGAGGTCATTGTCCTGGCTTTAATGAGTCTGGTTGGTTTCTCAGGAATACAGGCACACCACCTGCAATAAAACCATAATTTTCCACATTGTGTCTGAAAAAGTGGTAGGCATTGAAACCCTGCACTGTTGAGGTAAACTCACTGTTCTGAAATCATGTTTCATATGCAGATGTCCATATTTTCAAGACCATCAGTGACAATGCTTTAAAATAGTTGCCAGCTTACTTACTACACAGGATTTTCATAGTTAAACGTGAATAAAATATATCAGAACGGGGTGTCTCCTCAGTTGGAGCTCCTCAAGGCCTGATATTTGGCTCTATTCTTGGTGTTTATGAATAACTTACCATTTTACCTATGTAATGTAAATTGTTTGCTATACACTGTACTCAGATCACACTACGCATTACCAACACTACAAGAAAACCTGCAACATCTGTATAGAACTGGGAAACTAAAATTTAGTCAATCACAGCAAAAAAATAACCACTATTGTGTTTAGAATTCATCAAACAATCTACTCTAGCATAACTGTTACTGACCTTCTAGGAGTATCTTTACTTGCAGTGATGCAACAAACATACTTTGGGATCCTCCTTGACCAAAACCTTACTTTTTCCCAACACATATACAAACTTTCATAGCCATTAATCTTAATTAGCTAACACTGATCTATGAGTACTCCTTCTTGAAGCAAGAAACATCCTGAAAAAACAAATGACAATGCCCGTAACTGAATGCTCTTTAATTTTATTTGTCCTCTCTGTCATACCTCTCAACTGTCCAGGTTTTTGTAGAATGTCCAGATTTTCACCTCATATTTTTGATCTTTTCTTCATACAGTTTTGGTTTTCTGAAGAATTATTGATAAATCATTGAGGATTGAAGTCAGAAAATAATGACAGACATTCAGACTTCATACCCTTCAGAAAATTAATACTAATGCTAATGTTATTCTATCAATTTTCTAAGTTTGTAAGAGTAATATTTAAAAAATGTCCCTATTTCTGGGTGTTTATCCCCCCCATTATTGATTGCTTTGCCCAAATTTCTGTTTCTAGGAGGTTGAGAGGTATGCTCACTCTGTACAAAACACCATCCATTTTCAAGCAACAGTCAATAAAATCTGGGATGACCCTAGGGGCACCACTACAATACGTTGAAGAAAGACAGCTGGTTACCAGTAAAAAATCAGAGCAACACTGCTTCAGTATTGTTTAGCTCTCACTTCATTATTTTTTGTTTTATATAGTAGTTGACCAGGTAAGCTCAAGTGTCCCTTTTCAAGGGTGACTATGGAGGACCCAGCACTGTCTGGTCAATTGACTTGGTCAGAAGCACACATTGGACAAAGAGACATAGAAGGAATCAGTCCTGTGCCTTTGAACAAAGGATACAGCTCATTAACAGCTCAGAGCCTTAATCCTCTGTGCTGTCAAACAAACTGCACTTATTGTTCACTATTAGCTGCAAAACTATGTTGCAAAGATGCAAATTACTCCTTTAAATTCATTTCAAAGAATGCCATTTCACAAGCAAAGTCTCCCTGAAAAAAGGCCATTGCTGAAAAATAAAAAAACAACATTCTAAAGCATTTCATCAGCTGTCTGGAATTCATTCTGTGAAGATCCATAAACTAATTTGTTTCAAAAAATTCCAAATAAAGTCACTGAAGCATCTCACAAGTGTTCTTGCTTTGATCTTCTTCTTCTTCTTTCGGCTTTTTCCCGGTTAGGGGTCACCACAGTAGATCATCTGTCCGCTCATCATTGGCAGTGGAGTTTTACAGTGTCGAGGTGCCAGCCCGACGCCCAACCTTCCACAAAAGGCACACACACGCACACATCCTAAAACACAGAGCAGCATATACTGATATACAAACCTAAGATTTGATGCATGCTAATCATAAAATGCAGAGCAGCACACACTGATATATACAAGCCTAAGTGGCTGCAACCTGAAGCATAAGCTGCAGGCCAACTACTTTACTCATGTGGTAGCCAGAGCTTGGAATGCCCTTCCATCAGCAGTTTGAAGCACTCATGCTTCTTTCAAAACATCTTTGTGTGAATACCTGTCTGCTGACTGGATCGGTACCTGTACTAAGCCTCTTCTCATAACTTGACTGTCATCGCCTTGTATATACTCATATTCCAAATTACTCTGTCAATTAAGTCTCTGCAGATAGCTTAACTATGCTTGCATAATGTACCCTTTTTCGCTCTTTATTTAACTTTTCTGTATCCCTAAGATAGCATTTAATCATACACACCAGATGATTTTACTCTCTATGTTACTCTTTGCTTGTAGTAATTGCCGTTTGCTTTTGAGTATATTTTCCATGTAAATTCTATGTAGTCAATTTTCTGTAAACTGCTATATTTTGTGTAATTTTGCTTAAACTAGTTGCTAATGTTTGCGTTTGTATATATTTTCCTTGTAAATTCTATATAGTCTTTTTTTTTTTTTTTTTTGTAAAATGTTATTTTGTGTAAATTTTCATATTGCTAATTCTGTTTTATGGAGCTTTTCTCCCCGGACCTCCACTGAAAATGGGCTCTTCGTGACCCAGAGGACTATCCCAGTAAACAAATGCCAATAAATAAATAAATGTGACTACACACCTAATTGTACATTTGCACTTACTTATATACAGAAAACTATTACTTCCTTTCACTGTACCTTTACAGCTGTAATGCTTACTTTTCATACCCCTGCATCTTATGCAGTTATTCCTATCTCTGTCATGCTAATGAATATTTTTTGTATATTGCTTCTTTTTTTACTGACAACTTCTGTATTATAACTTCTACACACTGCACAATGTCCACACTAAGTTGTGACTCTGCCTGTGTGATTTTGCTCATGGCTGAAAAGGGTCTGTGGACCAGCCCAGCAAGCTGGTTAACACAGCAAGTAAGAAAGTAAATAAGTAAAACACTAAAGCAGATAAAAATCTCAAATCAGATATGATGGCAGCATAGAAATCAGTCTGTGTAAATGGTATTGTACTAGTGGTAGAAAGCATGTAAACTGAGGCAATATATATATTGCCAGCTTGAGGTAGGCACATGGTTTTGTGCTTGGTGTTAGAAGAAGTCAGAGCACTAAGCAGCAGATGGGTAGTTTGACTGCTGTAGTTGCAAGGATCAGCACTCCACTCCCCCCCCCTACACTTGCATTTAATGTAGTATATCAGGCACCACTCAAGCTGTGTAAATTACATGTTAGAGATTCAGCAATTTTATTTCTGAGAATATCAGATTTAAAACTATTAATACCATTTTTATGAAGGCGTGTTCATTCATGATGCTTCCAGGAATGATACACACAATCTTAATACATTTATTGAGGAGTTTATATGGTCATATGAGATAGGGTTAAAGGTGAATGCAGAGTGTGGAAGACCAGGGTTCAAGCACATATCCCTATAAATCAGAAAGAAAAGAAAATGTAGAGATGTGCTGTGTGGTTCCATGAAATGGCTGAAGGGGGTAGTTTTGCTTTCTCAAATATATATATATATATATATATATATATATATATATTTTTTTTTTTTTACTTTTGTATAAAAAATGTATTTGAGTTGCATATCTAACCATATTCCATGAAACAAGCTAAAATACAAAAACACTGTCTCACATTAATTAGCTCTTTACAAAAGTGCTGCTATTTCAGCATTCCCATCACTACACCCCCTAATGTCACAACAGGGCACTATCAAACAAAACAGCATTGTGCTGATGTGGAAGCTCCCTACAAATTCCTAGCAAAAGAGAAAAAGAAAGAAGGTTAAAAAAAAACACTAAGTACTTCATTAATTTATCTCTTAATAATCTTTCACATAACCTTTTCACAGAGCTTTTTCAACCATGACCGAGGTCACAAAGACATAGACAGTTGATTTAGGCAGTGAAGTAGCATGTTTTGAGAGGTGCATATGTTGGGAGTGGGGTGGCTACCCCAGAAAAAAAAACCTGCAGACATTGGGAGAAAGTAAAAACTCAATACAAACTGTAACGGGACCATGGAGTTATAGTGCAGAAATTAAATAATAAATTAAAATAAAGTTGTAAAGCCTAGTAACATCGGGCATATTCAAGTCATCCAGTCATAGCACCTATACATTTTCTGACATCTAAATTATACTGTCTGTCATTTTTGTTTCATTTTCCACCCAGTGAACAGATGACATTTATACACCTCTGTAAAGATTTTGCTTTAAAGTGTTACCAGTTTTTCTCTTATATTCCCCATTTAGACATTTGAAATATAATTTGATCCCTTCACTTGACCGGAGGACTCTACTGCCTTGTCTTTTTTATTTTTATGCTCTGCTCATGAACTGTGTACCCCCATATGTTTGATCTCATTCCTGACTTTACCTTATGCTATGTTTCTGTTAACTTTCACAACATGGCAGCATTGTTGTTCCATCCAGGACAATAGTTTAGTCAGCCCCTTGCATACATTTTGTTACTGATAATCATTACTTCACATGTTCTTATATCTTACATATTTATGTCTAATCCATGTATAATAATCATGGCCTTTTTCTTCATGCACTTTGATTTCCTCCTGGTCTTCTTCACACTGAATTTATGTTGCACCATCTTGAGCGGATACAGTTCTGTACCTGTAATTCACCCATCTTCCTGACAGTCCGAATGTTTTGCTAATTAAAGGCTTGAACTGCTACCTAAGATACTAGTTCTCTTTAATGCCAACTGCCATGCCAGGCAAAGTCTGCATCCTTTCAGGTGTCTCCACAACCCCCACTAAAGCGAAAGCTCTGAGCTCTGCATGACGTCATTCATTCATTTCTTGATTAGCTGCATAATCCATTTCAGGTTTGCAGGAGAGATGGACCCTATTCCACTACTCAGTAAGCACAAGATAAGGAAACTAGTCTTCAAATGAGTACCTTCCCTTTACAAGGCACACACACACACACACACACACACACACACACACACACACACACACACACAGACACACACACACACACACACACACACACACACACACACACACACACACACACACACACACACACACACACACACACACACACACACACACACACACACACACACACACACACACACACACACACACACACACACACACACACACAGACACACACAGGCACACACACACACACACAGGAATTGCGGAAGACTTTGGGATGTGGAAGAAATCCAGACCCTTGTAAAAACCATATAGATACAGAAATTCCACGCAGAATGGAGAGGCACTACAGACTTGTGAACCACAATGACTGCTTGAGTCTACAGCTCCAACTTCAGCCCATTTATTTGTGTATTTATAAGAAGACAGTATGATTTTTATGTCATTCAAATGGGAAACAGGATCTACTTTACTTTGACATGTTGGTTTGTGCTCATTTGTAGACATGAGCTAGTTTTAGAGTTGTAGAAGAAATGTTATATAAAATTCAAGCTTACCTGGAGGGCCCAACACCTGATATATGTTCTGAGTTTGGAGAGGTGAGGAAAGACAGTACGTACTCAGAAAAGTCAGTGCAGGTTGTCAATAACCATATCATACAAATAACAAATAAAAGAATTATGTGAGTGCTTGTAAAATGTGCTGATCAGACAAGAGGATACAGAGAGCCATGCAAGGAGGGAGAATGACCACATTGTAGAGCTGGTTGAAGGGCTGGAAGGGCCAGACACAGTTCTTTTCATTGAAGAGTGGTCAAGGGAAGTGGTGATAGACACGGTTTATTTAGATTTGTAGATGCAGCATGCTCAGTGGGTGAGAATGGTGACAGAGAGGAAAGACCACAGCATGTGCTAGCAAAATGCCATGATTTTCAATTTCAGGTTAAGGAGTGTCTGCTGAAATAGATGACCTCAGAAAAAGCTTTGATTTTCATAGGTTAGTACTAAGCTAATTGCCCTTGCAAGCCATTTTAATCCTAGCCAATTATCCCTTGTGAGACTCGAACCCTGCACCTTGTGTTTGTAAGGCAAACACCATAACCATTAGGCCACCCTCCCAACCCAGTGCACTTGTAAAATGTGCTGATCAGACAAGAGGATACAGAGAGCCATGCAAGGAGGGAGAATGACCACATTGTAGAGCTGGTTGAAGGGCTGGAAGGGCCAGACACAGTTCTTTTCATTTTGCAGGCTGCAGGATGAAGACTTTAGAGGATTTATTCCCAATAACGCACAGCAGGTGGAAAAAACTAACCCCTGCTGTGTCAAACTGACAGAAGTAAAAGCAACTTTTCAGACTATTTACCCTGCAACTTTAAAAATTATTTGGAGATAACATGTTTGCTGGGCAAAGCCATTTCATAAGGTTTTTCATTTCTAAAACGATGTGCTGAGAGGCCCAATGGAGTGTTAGACTAGGGAAACAGCCGATTCTGGCCAATGCACCATTAAGTCCTGCAGCTGTACAAAATATGGAACTGTGTAACTGCATGGATGGGAATTGTGGGTAAACAGAAAGGTAGCAGATGGCCAGTACAGACACTGAACTACACAACTCTAGCAGAAAAGAGTCATACCATGGGAAAAGAGGTGTAGAATCTCTCAATGCTAGAAACTGAAAGAAGGGGGTAGCAGGAACAGTCACCAATGCTGGAGATAGACAAACTTTTCCAGGAGTGCAGGACAGTACAGCAAGCAGAAGTTGGGGTGACCTACAAGACCTGGTCATATTTGATGAGGAAATGGAACATCGAAGGAGCTTTGGCAATGCCCACAGTTGTACCAGTGCTAATGGCAGTCAGGCAGAGCATGAGAAGAGACAAATCCAGGAAGGAGGACTGATAAAGCAATGGGTACAGAAGGAGCTTGAATGTCTGGAAGCCCAAAAGAAGCAGCATGCCAGAAGCTAACAGGTAGTGACAATAGGAGGTTTGGGATGAGATGCAAGATGGCATTTGGAGAGTCTGACCAGCTGCTTTGGTCTAGCTTTTTCTTCTTATTATTATTCCATTTCTGACTAGATTTTCTGGATGTTAATGTGATGAATGATGAAGAATGGTGATACTGACCTGATAAAGGGGAAGAAGAGGTGAGAAGATGTAAAGTAATGGAAGGAGGAGAGAGTGAAAAGAAGATGTCTGTGGTATGAACTTTAGTATCTAAAGACATAGACACTGGCTAACAATCAATTGGTGCCTGAAGATATGTGCCATTGCTGTCTCAATCTGCTGTTGTTAAGGGTAATATGCCCTGGTATATTCTTGCAGCTGATGGAGGTGAAGAAACTGAAGAGATTTCAGCAGTGAGCAGCTAACTGGATGTGTGTGTGTGTGTGTGTGTGTGTGTGTGTGTGTGTGTGTGTGTGTGTGTGTGTGTGTGTGTATATATATATATATATATATATATATATATATATATGTGTATGTATATATGTGTGTGTGTGTGTGTGTGTATTATATATTTACATATATGTGTGTGTGTGTGAGTGTGTGTGTGTGTGTGTGTGTGTGTGTGTGTGTGTGTGTGTGTGTGTGTGTGTGTGTGTGTGTGTGTATATATATATATATATATATATATATATATATATATATATATATATGTGTGTGTGTGTGTATGTATATATGTGTGTGTGTGTATTATATATTTACATATATGTGTGTGTGTGTGTGTGTGTGTGTGTGTGTGTGTGTGTGTGTGTGTGTGTGTGTGTGTGTGTGTGTGTATATATATATATATATATATATATATATATATATATATATATATATCTATATGGATCTACTTTTCTTCATCGAAATTACACTTGTTCGAAAAAGAAAAGTAGATCCCCACTTCGCTGAAGTATACTCACCTGATCGCTATCCCAAACAAAAAACACACAAAAAGAATCTTTTCCAAGGGGGAAAGCCCCCTGCACCCCCATGGGGGGATGTTTCCCCCACACCCCCACTTTAATATTCTCACTCCGAGATTGCACTACAGTGGGGAATAAGAGAATATTCCCTTATCCCCACTGTACCACAATCTCAGCACTAGTTTGCTCAGTTGTACATCAGCAGTAAACATTGATGTACAACTAAGATTGTATGCAAACTGCATGTTTTTATAACTACTTTTTTTTTTTCTTATTTTTATATTCACACGAAAGTGCATTTTCAACAAAATGCACTTTCGCAAAAGTGCACTCGCGAATTTACGATTTGTTGAAAAGTAAATTCTTTGTAGTGACTGGATCCCATATAGATAGATAGATAGATATACATATATATATATATATATATATATATATATATATATATATGGGTCTACTGCTTTTAATCGAATACCACTTATTTGGAAAAGAGCAGCAGACCGCTCAGTTACACGGAAGTGCAGTTATTCGAAAGTGCAATTTCGCAAACACTGCTTTTGCGAATGTATTGCACCACAGTGGAGGACAGTAGGAAAATGTTCTATGTCCTCCACTGTGGTGCGGTAGTCACAGACCTTAGGGTTAGGGCACGGGTCATGGTAAGGGGATAGCCCTACTAGCTATCCCCTTACCATGACCCCTGCCCTAAACCTAAGGTCCGTGACTACTGCACCACAGTGGAGGACAAGCTATGTCCTCCACTGTGGTGCGGTAATCACGGACCTTAGGGTTAGGGCATGGGCCATGGTAAGGGGATAGCCCTACTAGCTATCCCCTTAACATAACCCATGCCCTAACCCTTAGATCCGTGACTACTGCACTAAACTGCAGTACATAGCCCATTCGCTGAAGCAAGTTTTGTGTAATTTCAAAGAAGTGTATTTTCTAAGTTATACAGTAGACCCATACATATATCTATCTATCTATATATATATATATATATATATATATATATATATATATGGGTCTACTGCAAATTATCAAACACTTACTTTATCAAATCCCATTTCATCAAATCCACTTTAAATCTTATTATATCGAACTCCCGGAACTATGAAAAGGAAACTTCAGGAAAGAAACCACTTGGTCACCATGGTGAACTTTGCCCTACCTCCACTGTAGTGAGATCTGGGAGTTGGTATATTTAGTTAAGGCTTTTTTTTGTTTTGTTTTTCTGAATGTTGTTTTGTCCTGGTGGTTGGTTGTTTCAGGCTGCTTGACATCAATGGCATAGCAGTTATTTGTCCGAGTAACTGGATGACTGTGGTGCCAGATGTAGTCAGATGTAAGTATGGCTGTGTACAGTATGGAATGTTACACTTTGAGGCAGTTAGTAGCTGTAACAGCTTTCTATAAACGGCACATAAAGTACATTGCTGCCCAGGCATTCTCCATAATGCAGTAACCTGTTTCCCTGTGGACAACACTATGCTGCTGTATCTCTGTCTGTTTTCTTGACGTCTATAGAATAGTTTCACCTAGGCATGGCTATCGGCCACTTAATGTCTGAAAGAGCACTCAATGTAACTATCTAGTGACTGTGCCCTTGGAGTACACTCACCCTTTAATGGGTATGTTTATGTATGGGCCAATCACATTCCCTTCCTCTGTCTCATTTCTAGATGAACACATTAGCTTAGGAAAGTCTTTCTTTAACTGTCCCCTTTAACATTTCTGATTAAAAATTCAAAGAAAACTTTATTGTCATTTAGGAAACCCATGTGCAACCTAAACAAAGTTTTAGGCTCATCATCAGAGTACAGAGGCAATTTAAGTATAAAAAAAATAAGACATGACATATGCACAATTATTCTAATGACTAATACACATAAAAATAAATACTCCTTCTAACCTATTTCTAGTTAGGTAAAACTACCCATATATATAAACCTAAACATATAATACTGTACACAGAAAAAGAGAAGAAAAGGCAGTTTGTTAATATTGCGCATGAATTATTGCAATTACATTTTTCAGAGAATGATATTACACTTCTGTAAGAATATATTAACTATAATGAATTAAATAATATATAATTTTCAGTAAAATATTACTAGCGAGATCATGTTTGGAGGTAGGAGATGTCAAAGTTGACATCAGAGTTTATCAGCCTTATTACTGTTGGATGAAAGATGTTCTAGAGTCTGGAGGTCCTACATCAGATGCTGCGGTACTTCTTGCCAGATGAAAGTCTAGCAAACCAGCCAAATGCTGGATGTGATGTGTCTAACAATTTTGTATGCCCTCTTTATGCTCCTTGTTGTAAAAAGTTCTTGCATGTTTGGAACATTTTTCCCCATTATCTTCTCGTCAATCTTCAGCACTCTTCGAAGCGTCTTCTTCTCTGCCATAGTATTATTTCTGTACCACACAGTAAAGGTGCATGTTTTAATACTTTCAATAGCTCCTTTATAGAAAATTGATACAGCATTCAGAGGAAGATTTGCTCTTTTGAGCCTTCTCAGGAAGTGCAGGTGTTGGTGAGCTATTTTAATTATCTGCTCTATCTTCACGGGCCAAAAGAGGTATTCTGAGATGTGTACCCTCGGGAACCTTGTAGATTGGACGTTGTCTACCACCTCACCATTGATCTGAAGTGGTGAGTGAATGGCTAGCCTTTTTCTGAAGTGAATAATAATTTTTTTAGTTTTGCTGACATTCAGATCCCAGTTATTTTCACACCAGTTAATCAGAGAGCTGACTTTGTTCCTCTATTCCCTTTCGTCATCATCCCTTATGAAACCCACTACTGTGGTATTCTCTGTGAATTTGGTGATATGGTTATTGGGAAATTTCACAGAGCTGTCACGGGTAAGGATGGTGAATAGCAGAGGACTAAATATACACCTTTGAGACACACCAGTGTTGAGTGTAATGATACCTGATGTGTTGTTACCAGCACATGTCTTCGGTGGTCTTCTAATCAAGAAGTCAAGGATCCAGTTGCAGAGGCTCTTGTTGATGCCAAGGTTAATTCATTTGCCTAAGAGTTGCATCGGAACCATTGTGTTGAATGCCAAGCTAAATTCAATGAACAACAGCCTGACATAGTTGTTCTCTTCAAGATGTTCCAGAGAGAGGTGCAGGGCCACCGAAATGGCATCTGCAGTGGATCTGTTTGGCCAATAGGCAAACTACAGATGGTCAAAGGTCAGTAACAGAGCTTCTGACAGATGCTGTTTTACTATCCTTTCAAAACATTTCATGACATTTGAGGTTAGTGCCTGTAGTCATTTAAACAAGTTGGATTGGCTTTTTTGGACAGTGGGGTTATATTAGTTACCTTGAAGCATCCCGGTACTCTTTCAAGAGCCAGGGAGGTATTGAAAATATCTGTAAGGATTAGGTACAGTTGGTAGGCATATTATCTTAATACTTTCCCAGAATGTTATCAGGGCCTGCAGCCTTCCTGGGGTTTACTTTCTTAAGTTGACTTTTCACTTCTCCAGCGTTAAGTTTGAGCACTGTCTCATTCTGACCAGTGGGTAGCTGTGTAGCCTCCAGGTTGTTCTTCTCCTCAAATCTGCCAAAGAATGAGTTCAGCTTGTCCAGAAATTCCATGCTGTCCTCACATCCTACTGGCTTGGTCGTGTAGTCAGTTAGCTGCTAAATCCTTTGCAAGAGTCTCCTGGTGACCCTCATGTCCTCAAAGCAACTTTGTACCTTTCTTTCATACTCCCTCTTGGCTTCTTTAATGCCCCTTTTTAGGCTAGCCCTTGCTTCACTTAGAAACACCTTGCCCTTGGCCCTGAAGGTCTCATTCCTTGCCCTCAGAAGCTCATACAGTCTGCTGGTTAGCCAGGGTTTTTGATTGGCTCTGATTGTATTCTTGTTGGTTGTATATACATCCTCCATGCATTTTGAAATATATGCCATTGTAGTGTCTGTGCATTCATCTATGTTCACACACTCATTGAAAGTGGCTGCTGCTTTGAAGACATATTATTTATGACAGGTATGTTATCTATGACAGGTATTATCAAAATAGTCCCTGAGGCTTTTTATTGCTCCTTCATTCCAGACCCTGATCAGTTTCTCAGTGGGCTTTTCTCTGATTAGCAGAGGTTTGTAAGCAGGTATTAATCTTATTGAAATATGATCAGAGCTCCCCAATTTGGCTGCTGCACTGCTTTCTATGCTCCCCTTATGTTGGTGTAAACCATGTCAAGTGTATTTGTTCCCCTTGTGTGAAAGTCCATAAATTGATGGTAGTGGGTAGCACATCTCTAAGATCCGCTTTATCTTTTCTGTCCGCTTTTCTGTGCCTCTATTTCAGTGTTTCTCCTCTGTGCAGAAGTACTGTAATTTGGTGGACTGCAACACAAGCTCTTCAGTGTGTCACTGCAGTGATTCATTACACACAGATAGGTCATCCTGTTTACTTTTTTCAGTATTTCACATCTACCTGTGGATCGCAACTGTAATGTGGGTAGGATATGCATATTTGTAAAGTCTGTCTCTTGTGTCTGCTGTCTCCTGTAACTGCAGTTTACTGCAGGCTTATATGATTACATATTAGTAGGACATACTCTCATTTGGCATCCCTAGGTCTTCCTCATATTCAAAGAATCTTTGGGCACAAAGGATGTACCCGACTTCATGCTGTCTAATATCCTATGCATAATGATCAGTGTCATCACCACAGAGGCCCTGTCATCTGTGATAAATTGCCTGTGCTGTTCCCTTCCCTTCTCTAGCATTCCCCTTTGATTAATATGCCTCCCATTTCTGCCAATTCTAGAGTGTGCACAGTATTGTCTGCAAATTTATTTTGTTTGTGTATATTTTGCCCCTTTTAGGTTGGCTGTCAACAACAGCAGACAGTTGTGCTACTGATTTCATATATTTCTACATATGCCTACTATTCTTTTTCAGAAATGTTTTTATTTTTAACAAGATCAATAACCAAAGATATATATTTACATCCATAACTATAGTAAACTATGTACAAAGTCCATAACAAAATTATACATTTATATACAGATCAGAACTCATCTAATATTTCTCCAGTAATAAATGTAGTTTTTCCCAAGCAATTAATTTATATGTTGAATAGTTCATTCTCAACTTTATGGTAGAGATTTCTTTATCACACAGTGATTTGGCTAAATAAATACATTCATTATTAAACAAAAGAGAAAATTCAGTTTTCCAGTTCCTTGTTACCGCTTTCCTTGCCACTGCTAGTATTGATCATAGTATAGGTTCATAGGTTCATAGGTTCATAGGTTCATAGGTTAATACAGAGCTATCTGCCCTAGGGCATTTATAAGCCTAGCCAGAGTGTGTTTGACTTTCACCACCCATTTTAAATTAATTTTGCTATGCCCTTTTTCGAGGTTAGTATACTGTGCCTCTAACAGTGACACAGAAGTGATACCCGGGGTAAACCTACGATCTCCCATCCACTCATCAAGATTCCTCTTGAAGAGAGTCAATGAGGGGCTCTGCCTAACCTGGACTGGGATTTTATTCCAGAGTGAAGGGAGCCTCTGGGTTATGAATCTGTCCCTCCAGCATGTCCTATTTATTTCAGTGCAGAGGTTCAAGTCTCTCGAGCGCATAGCTCGATGGGATTTGGATTTTCTGAGGTGCAGCATGTCCATTAATTCCGGGTTGGACATGGCTTTATAAGTCAGGCACAGATCGCCTCTGAGCAGGCGGTATGCCACTGAGTAGAGCTGGAGTTTCTTTACTTGAGTTTTAGGTACAACGTCTGGTATTGGTACGTTAAACGGAATGAGCGAGTCAGAAATTATGCAATTATCATTCTATAAAGCTTTACAGAAAAGTTTAAATTCATTCCAAAACTAGGATACTATTTTACATACAAGAATCATATGAAACCAATCAGCATCTACTGATTTACATCTTCAACATTTTGCATCATTTCTTTATTTATTGTTGCAATTCTGTGTACTGTCAAAAAACTTCTGTGAAGGAACTTTCAAGTATAAATTCTCCAATAGGAAGAAACTGTAGTTCTTCCTGCTGATCTTAAATAGAGTTTTTTATTAGTAGTAGTAAATTCTTCTTTGTTTACTTTTGTAGAGTAGTTCCAATAAGAGAGATCTATAAAACTGAAATCAGATCTAATAGTTTTATAAGTCAAATATATAGATGAGGTGCCTCTTAAAGAACCATCAATTACATTAGATATTAAATCTAGGAATTTAGGTGTATTATCTCCGTGTGTTTGTAGTGATAATATAATTTTGTTATGAAAGTATTCCCTACAAGTTTGTATGTCTAACCAATTATTATTATGTAAACTATATCTAGCAATTAAGAAGTCAGCTGAATACATTTTGTTTGTAGACAAAAACTGGTTCCAATATAACAAATTATTTTTTTTAAATTCTAACATTTTGTTAATATCAAAGGAGATTAGACACTCATTAGTGAAGGTGATTGGAAAGATGGACATTAATAGGTTTTTGATTAAGTGATTGGAATGTATAAGTCATTTAAAATTCAATAGTATCTGATTAATGAAATAACAGAATTTTAGTTTTGGTTTATTGTCCTGTATATATATTTTTAATGACTATATAAAAATATTTCTATATATTCTAATAAGAGGTTCAAGTAACATTTTGTTATTTAATAACATTTTTCATGCATTAATTCCCAATATGATGTGTATGAAGAATTAATTCATGTGAACATTATATTGATGATGGCAGCATTTATATACACAGTAAGTCAATGTTAGGGAACCCAGTATCCCCTTCTTCCCAGCTTGCTGGGTGCCTTTGTAAAGATAATCTGTTTTTTGGGGAGTGCCACAGAACTTTTAATAAAATGTCATTGATTCTTTTAGTAATTCTTTTAAGTGGGGGAGATAATCAGAGACTGACTAATGAAGAGTATTGTGGGTAGTAGTATCATTTTGATTAATATTAGTCTGTCTTCAAAAGTAAAAAAACATTTTATTCCAATTATCTACTAGACCGATAATTGAATTAATTAAATTTTGGTAATTTATTGATATTATTTCTTTAAGATTAGGTTTGATAGATACACCTAAGTATTTAATATGTGCAGTGTCCCAGTTAAAGTGTTCATATGTTTTCATTTTAGTGGTGGCTTTTTTTATTTATTAAGAGGGTTTGCATTTTATTATGATTAAATTTTAGACCTGATAAGCTTTCAAATAAGTCAAACGCATTAATTAGTCTATAGTGGTTTCAATATCACCACTGGGTAATAATTGGATCTTGGGTGATAGGTCATTATTAAGTTTATAACCTTAGATATTTACATTATTTCTTATATAATTGGCAAAAGGTTCTATACCAAGGAAAAAATTAAAGGCGATAATCAGCAACCAAGTTTTGTGCCCTTTAAAACTCTAAAAGGAGAAGATAAAAAAGAGCCTATCTTTACAAAGGAAACAGTGTTTCCATAAAGCTTTTTGATTAAGTTCATAAAATCTGGATAAAAATTGTATGCTTATAATACTTTAAATAAGTAGGGCCATCTAAGAGAGTGAAAAGCTTTGTCTATGTCAAAACTTATTATGTCAATTCATTTTTTTTCTTTTTGTTTGCTATATCTATTAAAGAGAGAAGACTTACTATGTTATCTTGAAATGTTCTATTTTTTATAAAACCTGTCTGGTTATCTATGAAATTAGGAAGAATAGAATTCAATCTATTTGACAGAATAGCCATGAAGATCTTGTAATCTATGTTTAGAAGGGAGATGGGTCAATAGGAAGAGCAAGAAGTAGGTTCTTTATCAGGTTTTAATTTAGGGGAGATGAGAAAATATTTCCATGATGGTGGAATATTAGATGTATTTTTAACTTCATGAAAAGTATTTAACAAAATTCTTAGTATATTATCTGGTAAACTTTTATATATTTTGGGAATCAGACCGTCTAGTCCTGGTGCTTTGTTAGGCTTTAGGTTATTTATTTGATCCTTCAATTTTTTAAAAGTAAAGGGTTTATCAATTTTAGCAGTTCTTTCAGGAGATAATTTCTCTAAAATGTTCTCCTTTAAAAATGTGTCTAAGATTTTATCAGTTGTAGTTGGGTTAGAACTATTTGGATTTTCATAATATTTCTTGAAGTAATGTAATATGTTTTTCAAGTCTGATAATTTTGTTTTTCTCTTGTTTTCTGTATATATATATATATATATATAATATATATATATATATATATATATATATATATATATATATATATATATATATATATATATATATATATATATATATATATATATATATATATATATGATTTCCTTTATATGATTTTTCTCACTCAAGTACTTTGATCTTATTGCAATTTTGTGTAAACTTTTAGGGTTGATAGAGTTGTTGTTGCTGTTGTGTCTTTTGGCTTTTCCCGGTTAGGGGTCGCCACAGCAGAACTCCAGTCCACTAATGACTGGCAGTAGATTTTTACGTGCCGAGTTGCCAGCTCTGACGCACAACCTTCAACAAAGGTACGCCCATTCATGCATGTCTCCACACAGAAGACGCTTTAGCTGAGAATCGAACAGGACAACGTCTTACTGTGAGGCGACAATGCTACCACAGCACCACCTGATAGATTATGAGTGTAATTTAATTTTTTCTAGGTTTATAGAAATTTTCTGTTGTAAAATATCTTGGCATTCCTTATTTATATATATATATATATATATATATATATATATATATATATATATATATCTATTACTTTCTTATCATTGGATATGAGTTTTTTTTCAGATTATCAATTTCATTTTGAATATCAGTTAGCCTTTTGTCCCATTCTTCTCTTTTTAACAGGTACCAAATCTTGATTTTCCCATACATGACAACCTTTAAGGTATCCCATAAAACTGTATCCGATACCTCTCCATTATTATTTATTGCCATAAATTGGTTTATTTCAGTCAAAATCCAATCTTGAAAGCCTTTTATTTTTTGTAATAAGTGCTAAAATTCTCTGCCAAAAATTTAGAACCTCTGTATGAAAAGTTATATTAAAAATAATAGTGTTGTGATCACAGAAGGGGCAAGATATTATCAATACACCTTTTATTTTTTGATAAGGAGTTAGTTATTAATACTTTATCAATATTCGTAATTTGTGTCCCAAATCTATATGAGTAATGGGAAATTTTTACGCAAGAAGGTAATTTTATATCATATAAATCTTTTAAATTCCTTGAATTAATATAATTGTTTAAGTGTCTTGCAAAAGAAATTTTAGAGAATTTAGAATTTGTTGTTTCTTTAAAAGATAAAGCACAGTTAAAGTCTCCTGATAGAATCATCTCTCCTCTAGAGTGTAAAGTTATAGTGTCTAAGTATTTTCTTATTTTTTTACCAGTCCCAGGAGTCCAGTAGAGGTTTATTAGAGTGTAATACTTTTTGTCTAGTTTAATTACTACTAGCACTAACATTCCATCATTATCTAAGTAGGAGTCTATGATCTCAGGAATTTGTAGGTCTTTTTTCCAAAGAATTGACACACCCCTTCCTTTGTGCTGAAATTGAGAACTAGCCAATGTTACATAATTTTTTTTAGCAAAAGTGTATTTAAATCTTGTGAAATTAGATGTGTCTCTTGAAGAAATACCATATCTGCTTTATGCAAGGAAAGATATTTGTTAACACTTGCTCTCTTTAGGGTATTATTTAGTCCATTTATATTTAAAGATAGAAATTTATATGTTAACATTGTTTTATATATTGTATATTGATAGGGTACTCAAAATGATTTCCTATAATAATACTAAGACAGTTTGAAGCATTATTTGTTATGGACAGATTTTCAATAACCAACAAGAAATATTCAACAATATGTACATTAAAAATTCCTCTCATGTAAACTAATGTTCCTGTTTTAATATTTTTCCATATAAGCCACGAATCTGCCAACTCATATCATTTAGTAGTAACTGTCCACTACTGCAGATAAAGTAATTATTAAGAAGAGAAAGAAAGAAGCAAGAAAGATAAATTATAAGGAAAAATAACAACTATTGAAGGCACAACATAGTTGCTTATGTTACTTATTATGTATTCATTTCAGGTAACTTTGTCTCAAAGCTTCAATTTTAAATATGTGCTTTCAGATACAGTATTTATTAGTTTATGACAATAAAACTATTGTTATCTTAACAAAATTTCCTTTCGTCAAACAATTTAATATAGAGAAGAGAAATGAACAGTAAAATCAGACAAATATAATGAAGCATGAGATCGGCAAAAATGTAATCATGTTTTTCATTTCTTTTTCTTTTTCCCTTTTTTCTTTTAAAATTGACATTCTCATAATGACCAGAGAAATTGGTGCATCTTTTATTATAATCTGTTCAATGCTTTAATATTTTGTATATCATACAATAGTCCATCATATAATATAAAGAGTCTGGATGATGGAATTATAAGATAATAATAACACATATTCTGTAACTAAGCTTTGATAAAAGATAGTTCTTATCTCGGATGTATATCAAAATTAGCTCTGAGATGTCTTAGTGGGTGGAGATGAAATGAATAACTGAAATTTATAATTAATGTATTTGCATAATAACTTAGAATAAGTGTAGAGAGGAAAAGAAAAAAATATATAAAAATTCCATATATATATATATATATATATATATATATATATATATATATATATGGGTCTATATTAGATCACTGAGCGCTTTAAGCGAACGGTGATTAATCGACCCTATGTAAGCGAAAGCTTACAATTTCAAACTGTCAGAACAGCGATTTTTTTCCTAGGGGAAAAAAAATCACTGTTCCAACAAAAAAAAAAAAACATACTTTAAACATTACATTAAATGGGGGCTTCGCCCCCACACCCCCTGATGTGGGGACCTGTGTCCCCCGCACCTCCCTACTAAAATATACCAACTACGAGACCGCACTACAGTGCCAAAAATGGCAAAGTAACTAATGAGAAAGAATTTGCTTAAAAACTGCTTCGATATTTTGCTGTTTCAGGCTTTTGAGTTCGACCAAGATGCATTCGAAAGAATGCATCTTCGGTCTTCTAATAGGGCACCATATATATATATATATATATATATATATATATATATATATATATATAATATGTGTGTGTGTGTGTGTGTGTGTGTGTGTGTGTGTGTGTGTGTGTGTGTGTGTGTGTATTCAATATAAGAAATTCTGGGGCTTTAAATATTTATATTATGAAAACAATATTTCTATATAAAACCAACTTGTATATGAATGTTATGATGAATATCAAGGAAACAGGAATATTTCACTTTTCAAATATCAGTGGCCTACTCCAATAGCATGTAATATGACCTATATTACAAGATATAGGCCATGTTACATAAGATAATATATAAATAACAGACTTTGATAACACATAATGACCAGTACTGTAACTCTGTGGATATTCACCCAGGTGATAATATTTTCATTGTCCTCATAAGTGTACAAATAAGGATACTTAATTTAATTACTTAATGAAAGAAATTTTACTACCACAGCACAATTTATTACCAACTATAAGGATATATTTCTACTAAAATGCTTATAAATAAGCCTATTTGTCTGTGTGATTATGCACACATACACACACACACACACACACACACACACACACACACACACACACACACACACACACACACACACATGCACGTATGCATATATGCATACACACACACACACACATATATATATATATATATATATATATATATATATATACATGGGTCTACCTGATAAAACCGACACGCCAAAACACCAACAACGAAATAACCAAGACAAAACCGAAAAAAAAAAGAAAATTCAAAAACACGAAACTTCACATGCCTGACAAACCACAATCCCGACAATCAACAAAATAAATACCTTACCCGAAAAAAACACACATAACACAAACACACCAAAAACTTTACAAACCTACACTAAACCTTACATACACATCTATCTATGCACTAACCTTAACCCAAACCCTAACCCTAAGGACCGTCACCATCGTACACTTACCTTACCCGCACCCTAACCCTAACTCACTTAATCCCCCCCTAACCCTCAAGTCCATCACTATCGCACACTTACCTTACCCGCACCCTAACTCACTTAACCCACCCCTAAACCTAATGTCTGTCACTATCGCACACTTACCTGACCCGCACCCTACCCTAACGTCCGTCATTATCACACACTTACCTTACCCACACCCTGACCCTAACGTCCGTCCCTATCCCACACTTACCTTAACATTTCAGTGTTCTCAGCGTCGAGATTCTCAACTTTTGGTCTTCTCCGTTGTCAATCTTCCGGTGTCGGTGTTCTCGTTGTCGGCATTTAGAACTTTCGGAGTTTTCAGGTAGACCCATATATATGTGTATATATATATAGATATATATATATATATATATATATATATATATATATATATATATATATATAAACACCCAGATAACATACATCTAGATTTGTATACATTAGAGAAAGAATGCATAGATAAAAAGTTGTAGATATAGCTGGCTGGAGGATATATCTCAACTAGTACCAGTACTATGTGCAGAATAAAGGAAGAAAGAGTAAAAGGAGCAGGTATTATGGCAAATTAAATTATAACAAAATTTAATTGTAGAGAAATATTGCTATAATGAAGAACCACATTTAGTTTGAAAATCAAGAGATATTACAATATAAAAACAAATATACCAAAAAAGCATGTTGTACTTTTAAGATCTAGACAACTTCACTTGCTTTAAAGATAACTATTAAGTACCATGGGTGAGAACAGGTCTAGTATGCATGCAGGTGAATAACTTTGGCTAACAAAGGTAAAGTTGGGATTTCAATAAGCATTATGATGTGCATTTTATATGTACAGTCTAACATTTAATATGACAAAACTAGGAATTACTTAAATGTCATAGCACTTATGTATAAATGCACATATATATATATATATATATATATATATATATATCTATATGTACACACACACAAAAGACCAAATTACCAGACCAAATTACCACTATAACAGCTACAAACAAATGCAATCTGAGGGTCATGCTGCTCAACGCTAGAAGTCTAAATCTCAAAATGCACTCACTCAAAGCACTCCTTAAAATGGAGAACATTGACATTTGTGCTGTAACAGAAACCTGGTTCAATGCAGCAGAAAGCACCCCTGC
The DNA here is from genome assembly GCF_019279795.1 of Protopterus annectens. Classification (NCBI taxonomy): domain Eukaryota; kingdom Metazoa; phylum Chordata; order Ceratodontiformes; family Protopteridae; genus Protopterus; species Protopterus annectens. Next base: position 1,486,793,259 of record NC_056732.1, read on the forward strand.
ATTACCAGGCTATAACTCATTCCACACCTTTCAGCCCCCTAAAACAATAAGTGAGAAGGTCACTGAAAAAACAATCAGTAAAAACAAAATGAAAACTCCAGCAGAGTTAGAACCTCGATTGAGTGACCTCCCAAACCTCTTGTATCAGAGGCACATGGGATATATGCAAATTACCCTTATGAACATCAGGTGTTTCAGCTAATTGGCGATTATGACTTGTTTCGTCGTTTAAATGGACAATTCAGGCCAATAAAGCCAAACCCCACTAGCTGTGGATATGCATATTTCGGCCTTGTTATGACCTCATCAGCACAGCACAAGCATAACAAAGCATAAGAAACACAGGGCTGTTATACCCACCTGATGTCCATTATCCTTAGGTTCACTGCAAAAATATCCCAAACAACAAACTAAAACAATAAGTGAGAAAGTCACTGAAAAACCAATCAGTAAAAACAAAATGAAAACTCCAGCAGAGCTAGAACCTCCATTGAGTGACCTCCCAAACCTCTTGTATCAGAATTCATAATCGCCAATTAGCTGAAACACCTGATGTTCATAAGGGTCATTTGCATATATCGCATGTGCCTCTGATACAAAAGGTTTGGGAGGTCACTCAATGGAGGTTCTAGCCCTGCTGGAATTTTCATTTTGTTTTTACACCTTTCAGCCCCAGAACTTCAACTGAAGCTCCAAAGGTGGTGGTGTTTCCATATTCATAAAGGATGTGCACACCTCCTGACTGGTAGCCCAACATAACGCCAAGAACAAAGCCGCTAACACCAACGTAAAACAGAAAACACTTTTAATATCAGCAAAGCTTTCCGATATCAAGTATCCTTCCTCAGTGCTTAAAAATATTCACCACAAAAAGCACAGTTTAAATACATTCATCAATCAGTTAATTAAGTCACACAGCCAATCAAATAATTATATCAATCAACTCAAAAAATCTTTAAAAATACAGTACAATAAATATTAGATGATATCAATAAAATTCATGGAAAATTTCTTACTGAAAAACTTTATACTAAAACAAAACAACCTATTAGCCTACTACATCAAACAGCCTTTTGTTTTAATTTTAAAACAGGTTTTATAGAGATTATTTGATTTAAACCTGACAAGTGCTCAGCCTGTAAGCTTAGTATCCATTGAAGTTCCATGTTTTCTAACTGTATATTAACATCCCCTCTTCTAAGTGATTTAATCATGATTTCTATGAACCTAAATCTAAAACTATGGGATGGATTGTCTTGAACATGTTTCGCTAGGGAATTAGTTAATATTTCCCTTTTTTCCAAGTTATGCTCAATAATTCTGTCTTTGAGGCATCTAATGGACTTGCCTACATAAAAACATTTGCATTTTATACAAGTAGCCAAATATATGATGTTACTAGTGCCACAAGTTGCTGAGCACCTGAAAATAAAAGGCTTATTATTGTGAGGGTTAATAAAAGTATTGTTGGTCTCTATGAATGTGCAACTACAACAATTATGGCAAGCAAAAGTGCCATATTTAACAATCTTACTTTTCTGTTGTGTCTGCTTTAAATCTTTATAACATAACCTATCCTTCAAACTACTACATTTTCTATAAGTAAATAATGGTTTGTGGGTAATTATATCCTTCAAACCAGAAAAGCTTCAGAGAATGCCCCAATTATCAGTTATAATATGTCTAATCCCATCACTGCATCTACTAAACCTCGTGATATAACGAATGTTTGTAGATTGTTTATCACCATTGTTATTATTTTGATTATCACCTTCACTAAAAAAAGGGGTGCACAGAGTATGCTTATTTGATAAAGCATAGTTTTTTTGCCTCATTCAGCATCTCATTTTCATACCCTCTTACCCTAAAGGAAGGCAAAGCTTCATCTATTTGTCTAACACAATTAGCATCATCAGTATTTAATCTACTCATATGCATAGTTTGGCTCTTAACCAGTGTTTCCTGTTTTACGTTGGTGTTAGCTACTTTATTCTTGGAATGTTGGTTGTTTTACAGCTACACCTTTACTCTGGATGGTCTTTTGTTTCATAGCCCAACATAACGCATCAGAGATACGTCAGGTGCAGCTAACATTGGATAAGATAGCAATTCAAGCCGTAGCCTGCTATAGGCCCCCAACCATGTCCCAAGACTCACACCCCATGTTCATAAGCACCCTGGAGAATATTAGGGTCCAACCTAACACTCCCTTACTAAGCAACTTCAACTATCCCTCCATTAACTGGGAAAGCTACTCATGTACCAATACACTTGCCCAACATTTCCTGGAGTTCATTAATTCCATTGCCCTGGATCAGCTTGTTCTTACCCCCACTAGAGGTAGCAGCATCCTTGACCTGGTCATTACTAACATGGGTGACCATTGCTCTACACCAAAAGCCAGCTCCTCCCTGGTTAGATCCGACCACAAACTAATCACCTGGAAACCCACATCCCTCCCTCCCCCCCAAAGGTAACCACCATGAAAAACTTAAACAAAGGTGGATAACTTCATGGCACCCATCAAAATGGAGAATAGTTGTATGACCGCCGAATCATACACCAATGCACTGTATGAACATGTACACAAATGCATGGATCTCGCCATACCCAATATAACCAAGATATTCTCCTCCAAAAAAAAGGAAGCCAATCTGGTGCTTCCCTGCCATAAACAAACTCTACAACAGAAGGAGGAAACTGATGTGGAATAAGGTGAAGTTCCAAGACTGGAAAAACTCCCTTATCAGCCTCAACAAAAAGTTGAGATCCCTTATGAAATCCTCTAAAGCTAGCTATGAAAACAGAATTGCAGCAGATAGTAAAGACAACCACAAGGCTTTCTATAGTTATGTAAAGAATCTCCATGGCAATACCCAGATTTGATCTGAGCTAATGCACAATGGTACCTCCTATACCGAGCCAACAGATATTGCCAATATACTGGCTGACAGATTCAGTGCCAACTTTATCTCTCCCCCAAAGGGCCAATCACAATAACAGTAGATTGCCAGATGCCCAGTATTACTGCACACAGGTTAAAACAGCACTGTCCAAGGCCAAGAATACAGCTTCTATGAGACCTGACAAGATCCCTGGCTGTGTTCTACATGAACTACAGAGTGAACTGGCACCTCACCTGTATGCCCTGTACAATCACAGCTTCACCTCAGGCTTTGCCCCTACCGAATGGCGCATTGCTACAGTCATCTCTCTCCACAAAGGAGGAGCGACTACAGACCCTGGGAACTATCGCCCCATTAGCCTGATGAACCTGATACGTAATGCTATGGAACGCATCATCTTGGACCTAATAAACAAGGATATAGGGAATCTCCAAACTCTGGATCCCACACAGTACGATTTTGTAAAGGGTGGATCATGCCTCCTCAACTTGGCCAACTTCTCTGAGTCAGTCACCAGAGCTGTGGATGAAGGCAAGGTGGTTCATACAGCCTATCTTGATCTGGCCAAGGTGTTTAATACCATTCCCCACTCAGGAATCATAGAAAAACTCACCAAGCTAGGCATCAACCCCTATATCACTAGGTGGGTTGCAAACTGGCTCACAGAAAGATCCCACAGTATGAAAGTAGCTGACTCCAAGTCTGACTGCTGACCAGTCACAAGTGGAGTCCCACAGGGTTTGGTCCTTTGTCCTCTCCTGTTTGGTATCTACTTCGCTCAAGTCCAGGCCAACATGAAGGGATTCTGGCTGACTACATTCGCAAACGATTGCAAGTTGGGAGCTATTATTAACCCCCCAAGTCATGTTGACATCATACAGAATCACCTCACTGAGAACAACGACTGTTGTCAGAACCATGGCCTTAAGCTCAATGCCAAAAATGTGTCGTCATCCCCTTTGGGAAAAACCCAGTTCCCATGAATTACCACACTGATGGTAGTCCACTAAACACAGAAGGCGTTATAAGAGATCTGGGAACACAGGTTGACAGCAACCTGTCTTTAGATCACCACATTGCCAGTGTGGTCAGAAAGTCCTTCAATGTGGCACATCTCATTACTTAGGGTTTTGCATCCAGGAAGAAAGAGGTCATTGTCTCCCTCTACTCCTCACTCATTAGGCCAATCATCAAGTACAATGCCCCATTTGCCATGTACCTCACTAGATACCTGCAACAACTGGAGAGGCCGCAAAAGTAACTCACAAAGAGGATCCTAGGCTTTAAACACTTGTCCTATATGGACAGACTCAAAAAACTTCAACTATTCTCTGTCTCATATCTCCTACTTAGAGGCAATCTCTGCTTGACTTACTAAGCCATGTCTTTCCCAGCTCTGATAGAAATGCTACATCTAAAGAAATCTCAATCCCTCCGCACCACATGCTCCAGAGACCTCAACCTCATTACCACAATTAACAGAACATGCTGGAGGGACAGGTTCATAACACAGAGACTACCCATGCTATGGAATAGACTTCCCATACATGTCAAGCTGAGCACCTTGCTGACTCTCTTCAAGAGAAATTTTGATGAGTGGATGGGAAACAGAAAATTTACCCCGGGGATAACTCCAGTGGCTGTACTCAACAGAGGCACTTGGAACTAAGGTCGGGTGGTACTATGCCAGGGAAATCATGTGGCTAGGCTTGTAAAGGCCTCAGGGCCATTAGCCTAGTACACACCTATGAACATATACACATATATACACGCACACAACAAGGAGTTGAATGGGTGCCTCTAATTAAATAAAGAGCTGGTGATGAACTAGTACTCATGCCATCCAATAGTAGTCGTTCCCATCAGATTATGTGCTAGAGCTTTTTTGAAAAATAGAGATAATTTCAAATATAACAGGTTATTGACTATGTTCCACTGTAATGAAAGAAAACTCAGCATCTCTGTGTACAAAACTGGTAATGCCTGATTGTATCAACTATTAAACAGATATCTTAGGATCGGATAATTAAGTTTTGTAGAATAAGTTCACATACATATACACACACATATACACACATACACACACATACATGCATACAAAGAAAAAAACATATATATAGATTGCTTTGTCTAAAAGAAATCAATATAATATAAGATCTGGTATTTGGAGTGTTTTGTGCTTATTCTATATAGTATAGTATGCTAGAAATCAAAGTTCCGGTCATGTATTATTGAAGATTCACTTTGCAAGCTTTAAAACATGTTTAAAAGAGCATGGGTATATCTAAATCATTGTTGACAGTTTTAGTATGTTAAATATTCACTTACATTCACTTTTAGAATACAATAGTCCATTTTGAATCTGAATGCAGCTAGATAATTTTTTTCCTGCTTTCCGGTTGGTCCGCTGAGTTTCAGCTTATGAAAACAGAGCCTCTCAGTGTAATTACAGTCTCAAAGCAGCTTCAGAAACGTTCAGAGGACTTCCAAGGTGAGTGAGCGGGAATATATGTTAAAAAAGTGAAGGAGACATGATACATGCTGCAATCAACTGAAAACAGCGGTTTCCATAAAAAAAAAAAAAACTCGCACAGACATCAGTAAGTCATTAAACAATAATTTGAAGCAGTGTGCCCAACCGAACGGATCTTCCCTCACTATTCAAGCACAGCAATCCTCCACAAGCACACCAAAACATCAGCAAAAGGAAGAAAGAAAAAAAAGGAACTCCATTTCATAATTTAACTGTAGAAGTGGCCATCCATCCTGAAAGTGAATCAGCCAACACAAAGAGATAGCCACACCTCAGTCACTCACCAAGACCCATTTTTGTCTCTCCCATAACCATTTAAACTATGCAATTCAATTATAGAACACTACTAAGAATAATAGCTATTTTGACTAGCTGTATAAGAATATGTATATCTGAAGAATTATACTTGTATTAGCTTGATCTATGAGGTTTCTCATAGATGGTTTAAAAGTTATTTGTAAATTTTTAATGACTTATTGCTACAGGTTATTAGCGTTTGTTATATAGAGAGACAAAATAGCATTACCTCTCTTTTTCTTTTCTTGCAAGTAATTCCATGGAGAACTAAAGATACATTTTGTTAAGGATGTTAAAATAAGTATTTATTTATTTGTCCCTGTATTGTTTTGCTTTCACAGACCAATCATTTGTTGAAGCTTGTCTCTTTAATGTTGAAGTACTATCCATTTGTACATCTGCGGTTATTAAGTTTTTCTTTTGTACAGAAGTATTAACTTCTTCTAGAGTCTCAAAAGTCTTTTTCCCTTCTGGTAAGCAGATTCTTATTTTAGCATGGTAGATCAGTTGTGTTTTACTACTGGCTTTTTTTAGTGAGTTAATAAGGGGAATAAATGACTTCCTTTTTGTAATGACAGTGGAGGGGTATTCGTTATGAAATCTAATTACCTGGTCGCCTATTTTCGGAGGAGAGAGAGCCCAGACAGATTTTAAAATAAGATCCTTATCTTGACTGGATATAGGTTTCACAATGATGGATCTTGGGTGGATGTTTTTGCTGCTAGAGGTTACTGTAGATAGGAATCTGTGGGTTCTTCCGATACCGAAAGAAAGAGTTTCCGGTAGATTTAAAGTTTTAGGGAGCCATTCAGTTAGAAAATTCATTATATTATCTCCCTCCATTGCTTCTGGTATGCAATAAATTTTGATATTTCTTCCGGACTGGTTTTCCAAATCATCACTTTTGTTAATAAGTCTATTATTTTGTTGTAGAAGGAGTTCAATGTTTTTTTCTCCCTATATTAATCTACAGTCAATGTCAGATACTGACTCCTCTAGTGCTGCTATTTGAATTTTCTGTTGTTTTAAGATGTCACTTAATAGTTCAATCTGTTTTGTTGAATCTTCTTTAATTTTATCGACTTTAAGGTCCAGTTTATCCATTTTCAACATTAAATCCTGAATGTTTGCGAGAAATTAATGTATCTCTCTTTTCATAGAGTTTTCCTGCTGTGTAGCCTTAAGGAGACTCATCGTTCATCAGTTGTAGCTCTTTCCTCTTTCTTCTTTTAAGTGTGACAGGAAAATCAAATATATACTGACTGTCAAGAAACCTAAGCTATCAGCCGACCAAATGTTGTTTTCTTTTATTGTCTCTAAGCAATGGAATAATCTCCCTCCTTCAATCAAGACTATCAACAATCCTGCCTCCTTTAAAAAATCTCCTCAGACTGTATCTTTCCTCTCACTGGCTATGCACCCACATCCCAATGAATAACTTCAATACCTGACCTCTCTCACATTTATCCATTTATTTACTGGCATTTCCTTTCCTTCTCTCTACCCTACTTACTCCTATTGCTGTCACTTTCACTTGACTTTTCCCTCCTTTAGCCCTTCTGTCCCCTCCTGTTTCTTACCACTGAAGTAAATTCTCCTCTGCTAAAAATTCTGCATGTATACTTATACTTATGTGTTATTTGAATGTATGCTATTTTCACTTCTATTATACCATGATTGTAAGCAATTTCACTGTTACTGGTATTATTTTCTTTGGATGTACTACTACTGCTCGACACGTTTTGTTCTGTGTGTTATCTCTGTTATTTGAATCTCTCCTATTCTTTACTTCTATATTTACACCAAAATTGTAAACAATTTCTCTGTTGTTGTCATTACTTTCATTGGATGTACTACTACTGCTCGACATACTTGTTCTGTGTGTTAACATCTCTTTCTATGTAATTATTGTGGAGCTTTTCTCCCAGGGCCTCCACTGAAAATGGGCTCATTCTAGACCCAATGGATTTTCCCAGTTAACAAATGCAATGAATAAATAAATACAAAAATTATAAGTTGAAAAATACACCAATAGGAAGCTTAAGGTTTCTGGATTGTAGATTAATCCTTTTAAAGTTGTTATTGGTGAATTTTGAAGATGATTCCTGTCAGAAGATTCATAATACAGCAGAGCAAAAAATGTGTGCTGCTTTCAGCCTGACATCCAAACCATGCCCTCTTTTATGTCTGCCTACTAGGTTCATAGGTTAATACTAGGCTAATTGCCCTTGTGGGCTATTTTAAGCCTAGCAAATTACCCCATGCGAGAATCAAACCCTGTACCTTGTGTCTGTAAGGTACACACCTTAACCATTAAGCCAACCTCCAACTACATGAAATTATGGTACACATTACCCTGAGTAACTGTATATGGTGTCTCATTCCTCTTGTCTCCTGTTTGGCCATTGGTCCAATCTCCTCCCTATTGTGGTATGCTTTAAAATGTTTATATCTGGTACAGTTATGTCCAGCATGTCAGTTGTTCCTACTGTGGCTGTCTCTGCTGTTTACTTACAGCTGGGTAGCATTCTCTAAGGATCGTGTGTAGGACTGATTTCTCGTCAGTGTTTACTACAGTAGTTTTTGTTCTTCTTGTCCAAGCAGCTCAATGACAGAGGAGTGCTGCTACCTTCTTGTTCCAGCATTGTTTCTCACGGGGAAGCATCTTGCAGCCTCAACACCAGAACCCAGTGGACACTATTCAACATTTCAAATTTGATGAAGCAAGGAGGCAGACCAATTCAAAATAGATTTCTATAAGAAGATGGGGATATAGATTAAGGATAGTTTAGTAGTATTTAATGGCATTTTAGAAAAGGAAAAGATGGTGTAAAACATCCGTGATGGTATTGCCTGAAGGAAAGAGGATAAGAAGGACCCAACAAACTGCAGAATGGAGTCCCTGTAATGCAAATGTGAAGGTTTTTACAAGGGTCTTAAAAGTGAGATTGGAAAATGTGCTACCCAAGGTGATGGGGAAGAGCAAGTTAAGGGGAGGTCTTCAACTGGTTATTGGAGATTAAATGTAAAGGAATGGGTAGAATCATATGGGAAGGGGAAGGTGGGAGTAATACCTATCAGTATTCAAACGGCATTTGACTGCATTAATTGAAATTGTATGTTTGAGGTGTTGCAACAGGAAATTGAGCATGGTAGGTAATTAGAGGGAGTTAAGGCTCTACAAAGAAAATTTTGAGTGCATATGATTGTTAACAGGGATTGTCCAGGGAAGTTCCATGGCTGGGATGTCCCTATCACCAGGGAAGTTCTTCTTGCTAATAAAACGTTTAATGTTACATTTTTGGGAGATGAAGGGGGGGGGGGGTGTAGTGGTAAAATTCATTTATTCCTTTATGTTTGTATGCTATAGCTAGACAATGTGAAGACCAAACTTCTAGACATGTTAGAATTATTTAGGAATTTTGGGGATAGATTTGTTTTACACTTTCAAACACTGCTGGCAATCGGAATGGGGGGATGGAGGGGAAGACAAGGAATTGCTTTGTATGAAAGGGGCAGGAGAAGACTGGGGACTAAATGTTTATCCAGTGGTGAAGGAGATATGGAGGTTAACTGAAGGAATTAATAGACATGGTGAGGAGGTTACTGAACTTGTGTTCAGGTACGATATGTACATTGAAAGGAAGGATGAAGCAGGTCAGGGTTGTAATTTTCTTGCATGTAATCTATACAATGAAGCACCTTAATACCAGAACACAGGGCAGGATATTGTGTGAGATATAAAAAGTATGTAATCATTTTGTATGGAAAGGCAGAATGGTGAAGGTAGTAAACAGGACAGTGAAAGCAAAGACAGCTAGGGGAAAATGGGGTAGGGATCTAATGCCTAAGATTTGTAGCAAAGAATGAAGAAGATTTTGCTGTCACAGTGGAGTGAATGAGTGCAGATATAGTTAAGGATGGCTGAAATGCAGAAGAAGGAATTTGCTATGATATCAGAATGAGCACTGTTGAGTTTAGAGTGGTTACAGAAACTGCATTTCATAGACTACACTACAGATGAATACAGTACGCCTTTCAGCAGCAGGCAGCTATTGAATCTTGTCAGTTCTCTGGCAGTAATGTTTATCTGTAGGGGAAGCTATGATACACCAACATGCTGTATTCTCAAGTGACTCAGGGTAATTTATATATTGCCATTGAAATGGGGATGGCACACACTATCACTGGCAGGAAAATTGCTTTTTCTAGAGTATTTTTGCTTTAGTTGTTGAGATTTGAGAGGTTTTGTGGGGAATTGCTAAAAGACAGTAAAATTTAGTCTGCACTTTCAAAGATGGTAAGTAAAAGACTGAGTAGGGTCCATCAAAAATCTGACTTATCTGTGACAGGATATATTTGTCAATGAGAAAGAAGAACCTTAGTTATCTTAATCCGAATTCCAAAAAGCCTGTCTTTAGACTCAGTGGTATAAATGTTTAGCTTTTTTAGAGGAAGCCTTTATGAGACATAAACAGATCAGTGTTGAGTGAAGAAATTATAAGTGTAAGAAGGGGTAATACAAATGATGAGCAAACCATAAGGGTATGGCCAGGCTTTGCTAATAGAACTGTCAGAAGTAAATATTTCGATAAAAAGGATAAAAAGCACAGGACCGAGAATGGAGTCTTAAGGGACTCTTCTTAACAATACTGGGTGAAAGGGTTAGTGATATGCGTTCAGTTAGCAGTTTTGACACTTTATAGCATAGGCAGGGGGGGGGGTGGACATATCCACTGTAGTGAGAGGAAGTGCATGTGCCCATGGGCATGCTGTCATGATTAGATTTTGCTAGTGGAGACAGGGGGCTCCTGTGGGTGGCTGGGCATCCTGTTAACATCAGCCCTTTGCAGAAGTGAGGTATAATGCAGTGCTGATGCCCATTGCATGACTTACTGAGGGCCTTAGCTTGGTGGGAGCAAGAGGATAGGGCTTATTAAAAGCCCTAAACTAGCCTAATGGCTGCCTTAATGATGGCTCTTCCCATGGGGAATGGATGGGCTTACTAACCAAGATGTGACTAAGGGTCAGCAGGCAGCAGGAGCAAAATCCTACAAAATAATTAGGTAGAACAAGAGGAAGAGGAAGTGAAGACACCAAACCCATGAATGATTGATTGATGAAGTGAACACTCATCCAGTTTAGTGCAGGTTGGGCTGGACCAGTATCATCCTCATCATCAGGCAACCATGGTATGCAGTGATGGTAACCCTGGGCACAGTGGTGGATGGCAGCAGTGAAGGAAGCTGTCAAGCTGAAGAAGATGGCTTCCTGAGCAATGCTTACTAAAAGTCTCTCTGATTCACTTAACAGGTACTAGAAGACCTAGATTGATGCAACAGCAGTGCCTGAAAAATGTAAAACTTATTAATGAAAGAGTTGGAGAGGAAATAGATAAATACTGAAGGTAGGCTCAAAGAGATACGGAAAACTGCTGTCCAGGACTTGCACAAGACTTATGCCTACATGTTCTACATGTGCTGCTCAAACAGCCTTTCTGATCCTTGCATAAATGCAATGAAAGGCCTAAACATACTGTTGGCATTAAGCCATGTTTGTTCAAGGTGGGTGATTGGGTTCAGTCAAGTCTACAGCTTGTCTCCATTCTTGTCTGTGACTTTCATGGGATGCATATGAAGGCACAGTTAATGCTGGGAGGATATCAAGACTGGGAATCGCTGTCATAGGTAAATGATACTGTCCTTTTGATTTTCTCTAACCACAACTTCTAACCTGCATCCAGTAACACCTTCTCAGTGTTAAACATATGGGATTTTTGCATTCTAGCTTTCAGCAGTCAGTCAGTACATTACATAGCCATGTGATCATTATATATATATATATATATATATATATATATATATATATATATATATATATATATATATATATATATATATATATATATGTATGGTTCCTATTAGATGACTGAAGATGCATTCGATAGAATGCATCTTGGTCGAACTTAAAACAACGAAAAGGCAAAATAACGAAGCGGCTTTTAAGCAAATTCTTTCCCAGGGAAAGAATTTGTTTTGCCGCTTCCATTAATTTGCCATTTTTGGCACTGTAGTGCGATCTTGGAGTTGGTATATTTAAGTAGGGGGGTGGGGGCAAAGCCCCCCACTTTATGTATTCTTTCAATTTTTTTTTTTTTTTTTTTTTTTTTGGAACAGCGATTTTTTTTCCCCTTGGAAAAAAATCACTGTTCTGAGCTTTTGAGATTGTAAGCTTTCGCTTACATGGGGTTGATTATTCATCGTTCGCTTTTTTAAGCGTTCAATGATATCATATAGACCCATATATATGTGTGTGTGTGTGTGTGTGTGTGTGTGTGTGTGTGTGTGTGTGTGTGTGTGTGTATAGTCATGAGATGTTTAGAAATCTCATTCTTTCTCTGTTTTTTAAAACAATAGATAATAATCGGGATGTACCCTAACCATCACAGGTGTCTTTCATTTAGAAGATTAGTCAGGTCATTAGTGACTGTTTGGAAAATGTTTAAGAGTAATAATGTGTAAAATGTCTCTGCATTAGTGAGTACTTAATCCAGAGCAAAATATTCTTCAGACCAATCAGTGCAACAAGATCAGCACAGCCAGGAGTTCATTATAATGAAAATGCTATTGTTATAAATATATTCTAACACACACACACACACACACACACACACACACACACACACACACACACACACACACACACACACACACACAAAATAGACCAGAAGGAGTAGAAATATGTATGAGTAGGACTATTGGTTTCCAAAAATCTTTAGTTCCCTAATACATGAGTAGTGGAATATAAACCTTGGCTAATGTTAACATGTATTTATTTATTTAATTTATCTATTTGAATTTGTTTACTGCGTCAGAGTGCTGATCAATTCTGACCGATTTCAGATTCAGCTTGGGGTCAAAAACTGTCTAGACATAAAAATAGACAAGAGTACAATAACACATAAGTGAGATTGAAGTGGTACAATGGTAGAGTAGTGCTATACATATACAGTAAATAAGATTTATTAATTTCCAGTATGTACAACAATTTCAAAACAATTGAGAAATTAGAGTAGAATAAAATGAAAAAGTGAAAAGGAGGAAAGGATCTTAGTGATGGAGTTAGAGTGGAGAAGAGTTAAAGAAGATCTAAGTGACCTGAGGGGATAGGCTCTATATTAGATCACCAAACACTTAAAAAAGCGAACAGTGATTAATCAACCCTATGTAAGCAAAAGCTTACAATGTCGAACTTCTATATTTACACCAAAATTGTAAACAATTTCTCTGTTGTTGTCATTACTTTCATTGGATGTACTACTACTGCTCGACATACTTGTTCTGTGTGTTAACATCTCTTTCTATGTAATTATTGTGGAGCTTTTCTCCCAGGGCCTCCACTGAAAATGGGCTCATTCTAGACCCAATGGATTTTCCCAGTTAACAAATGCAATGAATAAATAAATATAAAAATTCTAAGTTGAAAAATACACCAATAGGAAGCTTAAGGTTTCTGGATTGTAGATTAATCCTTTTAAAGTTGTTATTGGTGAATTTTGAAGATGATTCCTGTCAGAAGATTCATAATACAGCAGAGCAAAAAATGTGTGCTGCTTTCAGCCTGCCATCCAAACCATGCCCTCTTTTATGTCTGCCTACTAGGTTCATAGGTTAATACTAGGCTAATTGACCTTGTGGGCTATTTTAAGCCTAGCAAATTACCCCATGCGAGAATCAAACCCTGTACCTTGTGTCTGTAAGGTACACACTTTAACCATTAAGCCAACCTCCAACTACATGAAATTATGGTACACATTACCCTGAGTAACTGTATATGGTGTCTCATTCCTCTTGTCTCCTGTTTGGCCATTGGTCCAATCTCCTCCCTATTGTGGTATGCTTTAAAATGTTTATAGCTGGTACAGTTATGTCCAGCATGTCAGTTGTTCCTACTGTGGCTGTCTCTGCTGTTTACTTACAGCTGGGTAGCATTCTCTAAGGATCGTGTGTAGGACTGATTTCTCGTCAGTGTTTACTACAGTAGTTTTTGTTCTTCTTGTCCAAGCAGCTCAATGAAAGAGGAGTGCTGCTACCTTCTTGTTCAGCATTGTTTCTCACGGGGAAGCATCTTGCAGCCTCAACACCAGAACCCAGTAGACACTATTCAACATCTCAAATTTGATGAAGCAAGGAGGCAGACCAATTCAAAATAGATTTCTATAAGAAGATGGGGATATAGATTAAGGATAGTTTAGTAGTATTTAATGGCATTTTAGAAAAGGAAAAGATGGTGTAAAACATCCGTGATGGTATTGCCTGAAGGAAAGAGGATAAGAAGGACCCAAAAACTGCAGAATGGAGTCCCTGTAATGCAAATGTGAAGGTTTTTACAAGGGTCTTAAAAGTGAGATTGGAAAATGTGCTACCCAAGGTGATGGGGAAGAGCAAGTTAAGGGAGGTCTTCAACTGGTTATTGGAGATTAAATGTAAAGGAATGGGTAGAATCATATGGGAAGGGGAAGGTGGGAGTAATACCTATCAGTATTCAAACGGCATTTGACTGCATTAATTGAAATTGTATGTTTGAGGTGTTGCAACAGGAAATTGAGCATGGTAGGTAATTAGAGGGAGTTAAGGCTCTACAAAGAAAATTTTGAGTGCATATGATTGTTAACAGGGATTGTCCAGGGAAGTTCCATGGCTGGGATGTCCCTATCACCAGGGAAGTTCTTCTTGCTAATAGAACGTTTAATGTTACATTTTTGGGAGATGAAGGGGGGGGGGGGTGTAGTGGTAAAATTCATTTATTCCTTTATGTTTGTATGCTATAGCTAGACAATGTGAAGACCAAACTTCTAGACATGTTAGAATTATTTAGGAATTTTGGGGATTGATTTGTTTTACACTTTCAAACACTGCTGGCAATCAGAATGGGGGGATGGAGGGGAAGACAAGGAATTGCTTTGTATGAAAGAAGACTGGGGACTAAATGTTTATCCAGTGGTGAAGGAGATATGGAGGTTAACTGAAGGAATTAATAGACATGGTGAGGAGGTTACTGAACACATGTTCAGGTACGATATGTACATTGAAAGGAAGGATGAAGCAGGTCAGGGTTGTAATTTTCTTGCATGTAATCTATACAATGAAGCACCTTAATACCAGAACACAGGGCAGGATATTGTGTGAGCTATAAAAAGTATGTAATCATTTTGTATGGAAAGGCAGAATGGTGAAGGTAGTAAACAGGACAGTGAAAGCAAAGACAGCTAGGGGAAAATGGGGTAGGGATCTAATGCCTAAGATTTGTAGCAAAGAATGAAGAAGATTTTGCTGTCACAGTGGAGTGAATGAGTGCAGATATAGTTAAGGATGGCTGAAATGCAGAAGAAGGAATTTGCTATGATATCAGAATGAGCACTGTTGAGTTTAGAGTGGTTACAGAAACTGCATTTCATAGACTACACTACAGATGAATACAGTACGCCTTTTAGCAGCAGGCAGCTATTGAATCTTGTCAGTTCTCTGGCAGTAATGTTTATCTGTAGGGGAAGCTATGATACACCAACATGCTGTATTCTCAAGTGACTCAGGGTAATTTATATATTGCCATTGAAATGGGGATGGCACACACTATCACTGGCAGGAAAACTGCTTTTTCTAGAGTATTTTTGCTTTAGTTGTTGAGATTTGAGAGGTTTTGTGGGGAATTGCTAAAAGACAGTAAAATTTAGTCTGCACTTTCAAAGATGGTAAGTAAAAAGACTGAGTAGGGTCCATCAAAAATCTGACTTATCTGTGACAGGATATATTTGTCAATGAGAAAGAAGAACCTTAGTTATCTTAATCCGAATTCCAAAAAGCCTGTCTTTAGACTCAGTGGTATAAATGTTTAGCTTTTTTAGAGGAAGCCTTTATGAGACATAAACAGATCAGTGTTGAGTGAAGAAATTATAAGTGTAAGAAGGGGTAATACAAATGATGAGCAAACCATAAGGGTATGG
>NC_056732.1:1486818997-1486831497 GCF_019279795.1 Protopterus annectens
AACAGACAGATTGGCAGTAATGGAATCACAGCATCCTATCAGACATTTCAGACTCAACAGTGAGAGTGCAGAAAGCATGAACAATAAAGTGCAATCCTGCAGGTAAACCAGCAAGGTTTGAAACTCAGTTTTACATGCTAAAAGTATTTTCAATGCACCCCCCCCCCCAGGGGAGGTGCACCTGACATACTCCCACTACTCTATGATCACTGTACCTCAGAGATGGTGACATTCTTTGGGATACAGCACTTTTGGACTCAGTATATTTTCCCATGATCACACTTCATTCCTCATAGTTTTAGGTCTCTCACTATCAGATTTTAAAAATACGGTGGGATCCCATAAATAGTTTGTGATTACAAACTGTTCCATGAGCCTTTATAGTCCCCCAAATTAAACATCTAGCTGACATTACTGGCAGCTTAGTTATTAGATCTGATCCATTTATTCACTCATTGGCTGATAAACTCCTCTATCACAATATGGGTTATTGAGGAGACAAACAATTCTGGAAAACAATGGCTCTGAGATGAAGAACCAAGTTAGACAAGCCACCATTCCATCACAGGAGGTACGTACGTACACACACACACATGCACACACACGCACACACACGCACACACGCACACACACACACACACACACACACACACACACACACAGCAGGTTGGTAGTTTATTACTTCATTAGCTGTATGTTTTTAGATGTGGGGGGGCACCAGAACCACCAAGCTCAGTTAGATAAATTAAAGACCTCTGGAATTCCAGCAACTAATTACAGCGTATAGTTTCCTCTTTCATTTTTACTTGCCACTGTTTTGTGTCTGTACCAAGTCTGTTCTTTGCTTCCATCTAGCTTTCCATAAGCACCTGTATTGCAGAGTATTTGGCATATCCTTACCACTTCCATCTTGCATTGCTCCTCCTAGGGACAGAGTGAAGTACTGCAATGACAGTATGCCAGAGGAATCACCAGTGTACCTCGGAAACTAAGGGCATCCAATATATATCTGCTGTGTACAGATTTAAAAATTATTTCTTCATTCTAATCTAGAATTTAAATTAAAATTCCCTTGCATATTAAGTGGGCTTTTATTTTGTATGTATATTTTCAGAATGTTTCGTGAACTAAATGCTTTTTTGGTTACCTGTCAACTCTGTTATTACTATCTGCTGTATTGAAGAAGTATCCAGCCTGGAAAATTATAGTGTATTATATGTGGGGAACTACTAAGTTACACTCAGAAAGTTAATGGCATCATCATCATCTTCTTTTGGCTGTTCCCGTTAGGGGTCACCACAGCTGATCACCTGTTTCCATTTCTTCCTGTCCTCTACATCTTGCTCTGTCACACCAACCACCTGCATGTCCTCTCTCACCACATCCATAAACCTTATCTTAGGCCTTTCTCTTTTCCTGTTACCTGGTAGCTTCATCCTTAGCATCTTTTTCCCAATATACTCAGCATCCCTCCTCAGCACATGTCCAAACCAACGTAATCTTGCCTCTCTGACTTTGTCTCCAAACCTTCCAACCTGGGCTGACCCTCTAATATACTTATTCCTAATCCTGTCCACCCTCATCACACCCAGTGCAAATCTTAACATCTTTAACTCTTCCACATCCAGCTCAAACTCCTGCTTTTTTGTCAATGCCACTGTCTCCAACCCATATAACATAGCTGGTCTCACTACCCTCTTGTAGACCTTCCCTTTCACTCTTACAGGTACTCGTCTGTCACAAATCAGTCCTGACACTCTTCTCCACCCACTCCATCCTGCATTTACTCTCTTATTCACCTCTCTTCCACACTCACCGTTACTCTGAACTATTGACCCCAAGTATTTAAACTCATCCACCTTCGCCAACTCTACTCCTAGGATCCTCACCATTCCTCTATCCTCCCTCTCATTCACACACATATATTCTGTCTTAGTCCTGCTGACCTTCATTCCTCTTCTCTCTAGAGCATATCTCCATCTCTCCAGGGTGTCATCCACCTCTTCCCTACTCTCACTACAGATCACAATGTCATCTGCAAACATCATAGTCCATGGGGACTCCTGTCTGATCTCGTCTGTCAAACTGTCCATCACCACTGCAAATAAGAAAGGGCTCAGAGCTGATCCTTGATGTAACCCCACCTCCACCTTAAATGTATCCGTCAATCCCACCGCAGACCTCACCACTGTCACACTACCCTCGTACATATCCTGTACCACTCTTACATACTTCTCTGACACTCCTGACTTCCTCATACAATACCACAACTCCTCTCTAGGCACCCTGTCATATGCTTTCTCTAAGTCTACAAAAACACAATGCAACTCCTTCTGACATTCTCTGTACTTCTCCATCAACACTCTCAGAGCAAACATCGCATCTGTAGTGCTCATTCCCATCATGAAACCATACTGCTGTTCACTAATCATCACGTCCCTTCTTAACCTAGCTTTCACTACTCTTTCCCATAACTTCATGCTGTGACTGATCAATTTAATCCCTCTTTAGTTACTACAGCTCTGCATATCACCCTTATTCTTAAAAATCGGTACCAAAACACTTTTTCTCCATTCCTCAGGCATCCTGTCAATTTCTAAGATTTCATTAAACAATCTAGTTAAAAACTCCACTGCCATTTCACCTAAACACCTCCATGCTTCCACAGGTATGTCATCTGGACCAACAGCCTTTCCATTCTTCATCCTCTTCATAGCTATCCTTACTTCCTCCTTGCTAATCCATTGTACTTCATGATTCACTATCCCTACATCATCCAACCTTCTCTCCCTCTCATTCTCTTCATTCATCAACCCCTCAAAGTACTCTTTTCATCTCCTCAACACACTCTCCTCACTTGTGAGTATGTTTCCCTCATTATCATTTATCACCTTTACCTGCTGCACATCTTTCCTAGCTCTGTTCCTCTGTCTAACCAATCGGTACAGGTCCTTTTCTCCCTCCTTAGTGTCCAACCTTACATACAACTCTTCATATGCCTTATCTTAGCCTTTGCCACCTCTCTCTTTGCCATGCACCTCATCTCCTTATACTCCTGTCTACTTTCTTCATCTCTCTGACAATCCCACTTCTTCTTTGCCAACCTCTTTGCCTGCATACTCTTCTGTACTTCCTCATTCCACCACAATGTCTCCTTGTCGCTCTTCCTCTGTCCCGATGTGATACCAAGCACCTTTCTAGCCGTCTCCCTTACTAGCTCTGCTGTAGTTACCCAGCTATGTGGTAACTCTTCACTGTCACCCAGTGCCTGTCTTAACTCATCCCTGAGCTCCATCTCACAATTACCCTTTTTCACTTTCCACCATTTGATCCTTGGTGCTGCCCTCATACTCCTCTTCCTCTTCTTGATCACCAACATCATCCTACAAACCACCATCCTATGCTGCCTAACTTAGTGTACAGTTTCAAAAATGCTAGCTATACCCATTTTAGAGACTATTTTCATACTCTTATTCTGTTTTCACCAATTTTTTGGCCAAACTGCCACTAGTTAGCACTATGGCACTTAGTGCCAAGGATATAAGCTACTAACAGTATGCATCCTGTACAACCTAGGTATAAGTCCTTAAGTCTCTGCTTGCATATTATGTGACTATGGCCGAGGTTTTAAGATGGCCAAATTTCCTGACTCAATCCCCAAAAAGCATAATCACCTAGTTTATGTTATTTTATTTACAATATGATAACCAGGTAGTTGAGTTGGTCTACTGAACCTTTCGGTCTTGAACCAAGTATGAACATACAGTGTGATGCCCATGCACTGGCCCAACAGTCAAGGCTTATTGCAGTGGCTTAGCCAGTATCATTATGTACATGCAATGTACTCTAGAGCTTAAATTATCTCTACACAAAACAGTCACAGTTGAAAGGTTTAAAAATATTTAATAATAAATAATAAAAACACATCCCTTGAGAAACGTTGCTTGAGGAGGCTTAGGTCTATCTGAATAAACCTTACCCCATTCCCTGTCTTGAGAGCCCATCTGCATTGGCATTGCTAATCCCACTGCTAAGCTGCATTGACATATCATATGCTTGCAACCCTAGGCTGCATCTTAGCAACTTGGCATTTTGCTGGCTGGCTCTGTATAACCATGTTAGAGGATTGTGATCTGTCACTACAGTGAAGTTTCTTCCATACAGATAAGGCTGAAGTTTCTGCAGTTCCCACACTATGACGAGACATTCCTTTTTTAAAGCTGCACAGCATTCCTCCCTGGGTTGGAGCCTATGACTGAGATAAACCACTGGGTTCTCTTCTCCCTCCGAAGAAATCTAAGTACAGCCCCCACCCTATGGTTCAAAGCATCCACCTGCACAACAAATTATTTGCTGTAATATGGACTGGCTAACACAGGGGGTCCTCCCAAAGCTTCCTTAAGCTCCTGGAATTCCTGCTCACATGCTGGGGTCCAAGCTACCTTATCTGGCCTATTTTTCCTTGTCAAGTCTGTGAGGAGAGCAGCTATGGTACTATAAAGGGGGACTAAATTTCTGTAGTACCCTGCTGTCCCTAAGAATGCCCTCACCTGCTTTTTGGTAACAGGTGCAGGCCATGCCTGAATGGCTTCTACTTTGGCAGGTTCTGGCCTGATCTTACCACCCCACTCTTATGTCCCAGGTAGGAGACATCTGCCATACCTACCAGACATTTGCTCGGCATAATGGTCAACCCTGCCCTCTGTAGTCTGCCCAGCACCTCTCTGACATGTTGAAGATGCTCTTGCCAGGAATGGCTGTAGATGGCAATATCATCCAGGTAAGCAAGGGCAAATCCTCCAGCTCCTGCTAGGATATGAACTACCAGCCTCTGGAAAGTTGCTGGGGCATTTTTCAACCCAAAGGGCATCTTTGTGAACTCATACAAGCCAAAAGGAGTCACAAAGGCTGACCTCTCTCTAGCACTGGGAGTCAAGGACACCTGCCAGGAACCCTTGGTAAGATCAATAGTTGTAAGATACTTAGCCCCACCCAGCTGCTCTAGGGCCTCATCTGTCCTAGGCATGGGGTAGGCATCTGACTCTGTGTGACTATTTAATTTCCTGTAGTCCACACAGAACCTGGTGCTGCCATTCTTCTTTGGCATCAGCACCACTGGGGAGGCCCAGGGACTGTTGGACTCTTGAATTACCCCTAGTTCACAATTTCCTGTATCTCCTTCCTCAGAGTTTGCTTTCACCCTCTCAGGCACCCTATAAGGGGCCTGCCTAATAGGCCTTTGGGGTCCTGTATCCACCTGGTGCTACACCAGGTGGGTGCACCCTGGTTTCCCAATAAACATGTCCCCAAAATCCTGTAACACTGCTCGGATTTCTCGAACCTGGGTAGGAGATAGCTGCTGGGATATTGCTACCCCTTCCACTGAAGTGTTAGTCCGAGCCTCACTGATGAGATCAGTTACCAGATCTCCCTCAGACTCCTTCTGCAATCCACTGCAAATGCTCAGTACAAGGCCCTTCCTATCATGGTAAGGTTTCATCATGTTAACATGGTACAATTTGTGTCCCTGCCTCCTGCCTAGCAGTTCCACCATATAGTTAACATCACTTACCTTTCTTATCACCTTGTAGGGTCCCTCCCAAGCTGCTTGCAGCTTGTTGTGTCTGACAGGAATGAGAACCATTATCTGCTATCCTACAGCATGCTCTCTAGCTTGAGCATTCCTGTCATACCAGATCATTTTTGGTTGTTGGGCTTCTGCCAGGTTCTCCTGGGCCAAGCCCATGAGTTCCCTGAGCCTTGTCCTGAGGTTAAGGACATATACCACAACAGACTCCTTGTGAGGTTCACACTCACCATCCCACTCATCACAAATTAAATCTAGAGGTCCCCTCACCCTATGCCCATACAACAACTCAAAGGGTGAAAAACCTATGGATTCCTGGAGAACCTCTCTGTAAGCAAACAACAGATGGGGCAAGTATTTGTCCCACTCCCTCTTAAACTTGTCTGCAAATGCCCGTAGCATGGACTTGAGTGTAAAGTTTAACCTCTCAACAAGACCATTATTCTTGGGATGGTAGAGGGTGGTCTTCAGGTGCTTCAGCCCACAGTACTTCCACAGACAAGCCAGCAGGTCTGACATGAAATTGGCACCTCTGTCAGTCAGTACTTCTTTCAAGAAACCTACCCTGCTGAAAATCTCTACAAAGCATTTTCCACCTTTTCTGCCTCAATGGAGGACAAAGCCACTGCCTCGGGTATCTTGTAGCATAATCTACTACCACTAGGATATACTTTTTCCCTGTGGAACTTGGTGTACTCAGAGGATCCGCAATATCCATAGCTACTCTCTGAAATGGCTCCTCAGTCACAGGCAAAGGCATCAAAAGAGCTCTCACCTTGTCTCCTGCCTTGCCTACCTTTTGGCACTGCTCACAGGTCCTGCAACAACCTGTTACATCTCTGGAAATAACAGGCCAATAGAAGTTCTGCATAATATGTCTCTTTGTATGTTTTATGCCCACATGACCTGCAAAGGGAATATTATGGGCTATGGCCAGAAGCACCAGACGGTAGGCTCTAGGCACTACCAACTGCTGTACCCTCTCACCTTCTAGCCCTCCCTCAGGGGTACACTCTCCATACAGTAACCCTTTGTCCCAGTATACAGATTTCCCCTTCCCTTGTAAATCAGATGCCTTACTAGCTACCTGCCTCAGGCCTTGCAATGTAGGGTCTGAGAGCTGAGCCTGTCTCAACTCTCTCTTTGTAACCCTTCCCAGCTCCCCTTCCACAGGAAGTCTGGCATCCACTGACAGTGGTGCCTCACTGTCAGTCTGGGTGCTACTACTCACCTCTACCTTTTCAGTCACTCTGTCCATGGGAACATCAGTTCCCACAAGCAGCTGTGGCTCACCTTCAGTATCACTTCTACAGCATAGCTTCCTCCCTGAAGTAACCACCTCACCAGTCCTGGCTGCAAGTATGTGGTCTTTCTGGGTCTCCCCCAAGCTACCAGACCCACACGCTTCTCTCCAAGCCTGACTGCATGTAACTGCATGAGCGCATTGTACTGCATTATCAAAATCATTCCCTATCAGGACATCTGCAGGGATATAATCAAACCCACCTACTTGCTGGTTTCCTTTTCCACCCCCCCCCAGTCAAGGTAAACCCTAGCCAAAGGTATTTGGAATGGGGTCCCTCCTAAAGCTCTGACTGTATAGACTGCCCAGGCAAGTAGTGCTTCTCTGTAACCATTGCAGGCTTTACAATTCTTAGGTCAGAGGCTGTGTCTCTTAGCAATGCCCTCTTTGCCATTCACTACAATAGGATATAACCTCTTGTGGCAGTTTGGTATCTTTGTTGTCTCCAGACAACCTACTCTTGCATTTTGTCCTTCCCACTTACTGGCTTCCTCATCTTTGTTCCCCACCTTGCCTCCATGGATATCTGTATGCCACATGGCCCCACTGGTTGCATTCAAAACATTTAACCCTAGGTCCTGAACATGTACCTGGACTAGTGGCTTCCCCTGCTATGGGCAGATTCTGTTGGGACAGTCTGTGCTGCCCACCATGGGTTCCTTTAGACCCATGAGCAGTACTGGGGGTCTTTTCCTGTGCAGGGATGCCCTGCTTGCTAGGTATAGGTCTCTCTTCTTCTCCAACTCATCTGAAGTAGCACATTGTCTATCAGCTAACCAGATCCTCATGTCCTCAGGCAAAGTGCTAATGGCTTTTTCCCTCACCAAATGTTTGCCAGCCCCTCAAAAGTGGTGACCTGAAATACACTCACCCACCTATGAAAATAAGTGCTCAGTTCAGCAACATAGTCACACACTTTCATCTGCCTTGCGTCTATGCTCACTAAACTTTTTCCTATACATTTCAGGTGTTAGCTTAAACAATTCTAACAAGCAGTTCCTAACAGTAGTATAATCAAAACATTCCTGATCAGAAATGTTAGACAACACAGTTACAGCTGTATCGTGGAGTAAAGGGGTCAGGGACCATACCCAGAGCCTTTGGTCATCATCATACTGTTTACATACCATCTCAAACATGTGAATGAAACTATCAAAATTATCCCCGTCTACAAACTGCGGAAGAAATGTACTGACCTTTTGTGCTTCTGGGGTCTGGTTACTCCCTTCCCCATTACCTCGATGACTCTGGCAAAGAGTCAGCATCTCCTTTTTATGCTGCCTCTGTCTTTCCTTTTCCTCAGCTTCCAGTCGTAGTAGTTTCTCATTCTCCTCAGCCTGCAAATATTGCAGTTTCTCATTGTCCTCAATCTATAGATGCCTCAGTCCCTCAGTTGCTTCTATTTCCAAATGTATGACTTCCAATTGAAGACTCTTTAGCCCCAGATGGATTTTTAAGCCCTCTACAGAAAGCTTGAGCTGTCCATTCTCCGAGTGTGGTGCATCTCCACTGCCAGTCTGATCATCCTCCTGGTTGCTGTTTTCTGATGCAGCTGTGACAAAAGCTGCAATCATGTCTGTCTTAATCAGGTTTCCATGTACCAGTCCCCTAGCCTGGCACATCTCAGCTAGCTGGTTCCTTGTCAGCCTTCCGTACTCCTCTGCTGACATGCTTGCCTGCTCTCCCTGACTAACTAAGCTAACAAAAGAAATAAAACAATTGTGATCTGAACTCTGAGTATTCACTGTGTGGCTGATTTAGAGTCCAAAACACCTTCAATGATCACTGTACACCAGCTACAGGAATTCACTCTACCCACACCACTACAAGCCGATTAGCATTTGCCAACCAATTAATATGTGGTGTGGATATCCCATCCCCAATAAGACTCCCCACTGGCACAGCTATAGGGTCCAGATCTCAGCCTAGTATGCAAGCTAAAACTTCCAGCACCCTCTCTGTCCAACCAGTGCTTCATGTCCCTGCTCAAGTAGCTGACACACACACACACACATACACACACACACACACACACACACACACACACACACACACACACACACACACACACACACATACAGACACACACACACACAAACACACACACTTTGAGATAAGAGTTATATACAACCACACAGACATTCCTGGGGAAGGCTGCCACAGGTTCTCCAACTGTGCCCCTTTTTCCCAGACTATACGGTAGTACCACTTGCCACCACCCACTAATATTTATCAGCTACTAAATGGCCCTTATGAAAGTGTGTCCAATTATACTGTGCAATATTATTATCCAAATGGTAAGTGCAACTGAACAGTCAAGGCTTATTGGATTGGCTTGGCTAGTATCACTATATAAATGCAATGTATTCTAGAGCTTAAATTATCTCTACATAAAACAGCCACAGTTAAAAGGTTTATAAATATTTAATAAATAAAAACACAAGACAATACTTCTTACTACACAGTGCTAGTCATGACTTCAGAGATCACAAAGAAATACTTTAAATAATACAGTAAAAAAGTTCTGACATCAGTACAGAAAAAAAAACTAATCTAATCTTCCTAGTTCCTAGCTATATCTAAGGGAAAACACAGTTCTAAAATAAACTTACATATAGAGCAAGACAGTACTGGTGATGTTGGATGTTCTGAAGACAAATGCTAAATGCCCTCATTCTTTCTGTCCTTAAACTGATAACACAGTACCACTGATTTATTTCAGATTGCATCATTTCTTTCTGGTTCCCAGGCTAATAGAAACTCAGAGCTTAATAGCCCTTTTGATCTTACAGGTGGTCAGGAATCCAGAGCAATAACAGAAATTATACATGTAAATTCTAGCCATTAACTCTGGCCTCAAAACAATAGGCAGAATGCCTCCCCTCTAGACATCTTGACACTGAGTTTTAGATCAAATAATTTCACAATGCTTAACTTATCAGCATTCTTACAGCAAAGTGCACCGTTGTTACATTTTTGCAGTTCAACATCGAATACAGTCTTTTCACATTTAAGAGAACAAGTCTGTGACTTATATTAATATTTACAAATGACAGAATTATCTACAAAATTCTAGCTAGCTAGGCTGCCAGCCTTCACCTATCTTCACATACAGTAACAAATATCCATAAGTACAGTACAGTAATATATAAGCCAACTACATTATATTGAACAGGTACGTAAACATTCCAGTTTTTATACATTTACGAGCAATATATGTTGGATGACAACTTTTCTGTAAAACACTATCCAATACTTCAAAAGCAGATGCACCAGGATTCAATCTGCAAATAATGCCTAAGATTCCTTTTGAAAGTTCACATATTTTATGTTTTTTAGGCCTGCAGGTAGTTGGTTCTGTATGGCAAGATGTATTCTTGTGAGGCCTTTTTCTCTAATAGTAAGTTGGCCTTATATAATTTAAAAAAATTATGTAATGTGATAATTTCTGAGCAAATGCCACCTCTTCCCTCGTTAAGCATGCTTTCAGAAATGTAGTCTGAACCTATTGCAGGAGTGGCTCATAATATCGCTTGCTTTTAAAGGATACATCAAAGTCTTGTCTTGTCTTTCACTACTAGGCCCGGACTCAAGCCAGCATATATTCATGGCAAGAAATTAAAGCAGCTGAATTTTGTAAACTTCTTTATGCAACAACATAAGTAATAGTCTTGAGAGGTAGGAAGGCCATAGATTTAGTTTATCTGCATATTAAGAACGAATTCAGTCCAGGCTCATTAAAAAAAAAGATTAATATTTAAGTACATTAGATGTAGGTTCCAGCATAATGAAGGCTTACAGAAAATGGAGTCCAGTGTAAAGCAAAAACAGTGTAAAAGGGACACTGCATGGTGTTGTGACTACACATAAACCAGGAGTCATTGCTCCAATAACAAAATAAGAAACAAATAAATTTGGTGCATTTTTATGAATGTTGTTTTACTGTGCAGTTGCTTGATATATTACATACTGGGACTGCTAATTGTCAAAACATTTTTTAGAAAGAGACAGTGTCACATTTTTTCAGAATGTCCAGATTTCTGGCTCATATATATGGTCTGTTACTCATAAAATTTGTGGTTTTCTGGCAAACCACTGAGGACTAAAGTGACAAAATAATGACAGAAATTTGAGTTTCACACTTCATATTCATTAAGATCTAAGGATGTAATGGTGCCCCTCTACTCTTCCCTCATCAGACCCATTATTGAGTACAATGCACCAATCGGAATGTACCTGGCTAGACATCTCCACCAGCTGGAGAGACCACAAAGGTACCTAACCAAGTGGATTACTCGCCTCAAACAGTTGCCCTATGCAGCACGATTGAAAAAGCTAAGACTGTTTTCTGTTGCATACCGGTTTCTCAGAGGTGATCTCTGTCTAACGTACAGAGCCATGTCCAACCCAGAATTGTTGAACATGCCCCATCTTAGCAAAACCAAATCTACTCGAGCTACATGCTCTAGGGATATAAACCTCAACACAACAATGAATAGAACATGCTGGAGGGATAGATTCCCTTCACAGAGACTTCTCTTACTATGGAACAGGGTCCCGATCTACATAAGACAGAGCCCCTCACTATCACTCTTCAAGAGGAACCTTGATGAGTGGATGGGTAACAGAAAGTTCACACTGGGGATCACACCAACAGCACTACTAGATAGGGGCCAAGGGTACTAGCTGCTAGTACAAGGGTCTAGGGAACTACTAAAGGGGCAGTGAATACCGCACAACGTGGCTGAGCTAATATATGCCTTTGGGCAGTTTGCCCAGTACCAACCTATGAACCTATATTATTCAGAAAATGCACGTTAATGCAAGCCCTGCCCTTCTAACAAATTTCTATGGTTATAGGAAAAATACTTACAAATATGTCCTTGATGTAATTATTTTTGACTGTGAACAGCATTCGTGCCCTATGGCCTTGAATACATGGCAGTGGATCACAAAGCTGAGTGTGTGCAACCATATATATGCGTGCAAATTTGTATGTGTGTGTGTGTGTGTGTGTGTGTGTGTGTGTGTGTGTGTGTGTGTGTGTGTGTGTGTGTGTGTGCTTGTGTGTGTGTGTGTGTGTGTGTGTGTGTGTGTGTGTGTGTGTGTGTGTGTGTGTGTGTGTGTGTGTGTGTGTGTGTGTGTGTGTGTGTGTGTGTGTGTGTGTGTGTGTGTGTGTGTGTGTGTTAAACAATTATATGAGACAACGCATCACATTTTGCCCTCAACATTACCACTACCTTTTAAGAATTTTTTAACATTCAGATTAAACATTTGTGTTATGCAGGCACATAAACTAATAAATAATTTAACTTTATGTAATGATGTACTATTGCTAACTGTATGTGGTATTATATAAAATAAGGAAGTGATTCACCTTACTGTTTTATTTGAAGAGCAATTTTATGATGGTATTTCCATGTTAAGAGGTACAGCACAGTTGAAATGCTGATAGATAATATAAAGTATTTAGCTGGTTAACTGAGACTGAGAATATGCCTAATAGTTAAGATAATGGGTACCCAGATGGGCCAATTTTCCTTGCATTATGTTTGTTAGACAGCTCCGCCTGTGTCACCGAGTTTAATGCATGATCCTATTTCCTCATTA
>NC_056732.1:1486833997-1487018997 GCF_019279795.1 Protopterus annectens
AGTCTCTGGGTTATGAACCTGTCCCTCCAGCACGTTCTGTTGATTGTCTTAATGAGGTTGAGGTCACTGGAGCATGTGGTGCGGCGGGATTGGGATTTTTTTAGCTGTAACATTTCTAACAGAGCTGGATCAGACATGGGCTTGTATGTCAAGCAGAGATCACCTCTAAATAGGTGATATAAGACAGAGAATAGTTGGAGAGTTTTGAGTCTGTCCATATAGGACAAGTGTTTAAGGCCTAGGATCCTCTTTGTAAGGTACTTTTTCTGGCCTCTCCAGTTGTTGCAGGTGTCTAGTGAGGTACATGCCAAATGGGGCATTGTACTTGATGACTGGCCTAATGAGGGAAGAGTAGAGGGAGACAATGACCTCGTTCTTCCCGGATGCAAAACCCTTAGTAATGAGATGTGCCACATAGATGGACATTAATTTCTGATCACAGTGGCAATGTGGTGGTCAAAAGAGAGGCTGCTGTCAACCTGTGTTCCTGGATCTCTTATAACACCTTCTGTGTTCACTGGACTACCATCATTGTGGTAATTCATGGCAATTGGATTTTTTTCCAAAGGGGGTGATGGCACATTTTTTGGCATTGAGCTTAAGGCCATGGTTCTGACACCAGTTGTTGGTCTCAGTGAGACCTTTCTGTAGGATGTCAACATCATTTGTGGAGTTAATAATAGCTCCCAACTTGCAATCATCTGCAAACTTTGTCAGCCAGAGACCCTTTGTGTTGGCCTGGACTTCAGAGGAGATATCAAACAGGAAAGAACCCAGGACTGAACCCTGTGGGACTCCACTCATGATCGGTCAGCAGTCTGACTTGGAGTCCACTACTTTCACACTGGGTTCTATCTTTATTTATTTTATTTTTATTTTACATTTGTTAACCGGGCTAGTCCAACTGGAATTATTTCCATTTTCAGCAGAGGCCCGGGGAGAAAAGCTCCACAAAGACATAGTAACTAATTACATAAGATGCAATAAAGAGAAAACATCAAAACAAAACATATATTATATGAAACTTATTGTATTCAGAATTAACATTTGTACAATAATGTACTCATTGTTCTTGTAGGCAAAACACAAGTATAGCTTATTTAGCATAAAAAACATCATAAGAAAGAGAGAAGGACATGAAGAGACAGTATGGAAGTAGAATAGATATTTAACTGAAACCTCAGTAAACTGAGTAATATAAACAGAAGAAGGTATAAAGGAGGGTAAAAGATAGAGAAGTGAGTAAGTAAAATAGAGGGTAGCAGAAGTTACAGAGATAAAGGGAACTAGGAATAATCGAATATCAGGTTTCAGTCTGGGTTAAGGCAGGGACATAGCCAGTGTTTTGTAAGGTGAAGTCTAAGTTTTTGTTTAAAAAGGACTGGAGATGAAACAGAAGTCAGTTCAGTGGGCAGTAAGTTCCAGTATTTACCAATGGAGTTAGAGAAGAGAGTCTCCTGCAAGGTTATTGGAAAGGGTAGCAGTAACTAGGAGTTTGCTGGAGGAGCGAAGTGATTTCAGGGTAGAATAAGAGGTGAAGAGATTAGAAAATGAAGGAGTGTTGTTTGGCTGATAAAAAGTTCTTTGGATGA
The DNA here is from genome assembly GCF_019279795.1 of Protopterus annectens. Lineage (NCBI taxonomy): Eukaryota > Metazoa > Chordata > Ceratodontiformes > Protopteridae > Protopterus > Protopterus annectens. The sequence continues at coordinate 1,486,835,590 of NC_056732.1, forward strand.
TGGGAAGTTGGGAGAGAAGCAACATGTTTTGTAATTCAAGCCAGTGAAGTTGTTGTAGGTTCAGACAGTGGTGAGTTCTAAATTGATTACCAGTAACAAATCTCGCTATACTATTGTATGTGGTGGTCAATTTAGAAAGACTAGATTTCTTCAGGTTAGTATAGATTGGTGAGGCATAGAGAAGAGTGGAAATGAGATGAGAGTGTGCCAAGGTAGCTTTGGCTGTAGGGGATAAGAAAGTTTTAATTCTATAGAGGAGCCCAGTTTCCTATGTACTGTTTTAATAGTGTTGTTTATGTGATAGTCAAAGGTAAGATTGTTGTCAATAGTCACACCTAGCAGTTTGGTAGTAGAGTCAGGTGATATGAGAGTGTTGTTAATAGAAGAGATAGAGAAGTCCAAACCGGGGCATCTGGTAGTGGGTTTGAAAAGGAGGAGTTTTGTTTTTTTGGCATTAAGAAGTAGGCAGCGTTTTAAGAACCATGTTTCAACAGTATGGAATACCTTTTGAGTAATGGTTTGAAGCTCTGGGATAGTTTTAGCAGAGCAAATGAGTGTGGAGTCATCTGCATATTGTATGCACGTAGCTTGTGGAATAGCTACTTGTAAGTCATTTATGAATAGGGAAAAAAGAAGGGGTCCAAGAATTGAGCCTTGTGGTACACCAGTGAGATTGGGAGAAAAGAGGAGAGTTTACTTTCCCAGAGGACAGCTTGTTTCCTGTTAGAAAGATAGGAGGTGAACCATTGGATAGTATTAGGTCCAAAAGCAAGCGATTCCAGGATTTTTAGGAGGAGAGGGTGATTGACCATGTCAAAAGCTTTTGATAGGTCGATGAAAAGTGCTGAGGAAAGGGTATTATTGTTGCGGTTCTTGTTAATGAAGTCAGTGAAGGAAAGGAGAGCAGTGGTAGTACTATGAAAAGGTCTGAAACCATGTTGGCAATGAGATAGTATGTTATGTTTAGTTAAGTGATTCATTAGTTGGTGGTGAATACATTTCTCCATGATTTTTGCTAGTGGAGACAGGAGGGCAATGGGTCTATAATTAGAGTAATCTGTAGAGTTTCCTCCCTTATGTAAGGGTATAATATGTGAGATTTTCTAGATATCAGGGATGTTTCCTTCTTTAATGGTTCTATTTATAAGAATAGATATGGGATAGGCTATTTCAGTGGCTGCTTTTTGAAGGAATTCAGATGGAAGTTGGTCAGCTGATGGGGTACATGGTTTAAGCTTTTGAATACATTTTAGGATGAAGGTAGTAGAGGTGGGCTGTATAGAAAAATTTGGAAGATTAGAGGAGGCAAGTTGAGGAACATTAGAGTTATCAGAAGAAAGGTGAGAGGCTAGTGAGTTGATAGTATCAGTGAAACAGGAGTTGAAAGTGTTGGCAGTTTCAAGGGAAGAAATTTTGTCCGATCCCAAGGGGGAGGGAGTGGAAGTTTGTCCAGGGTGAAGAAGTTTGTTTAATGTTGCCCAGAATTTTTGGGGATTATTTTGATTAGATTGCTGGAGGTTACAATAGTAATGTTTTTTATCAGAAAGAATAGCTTTTTTGGTATTGTTTCTTAGGTGTCTAAAGGTTTGATGATCTGAGGGTAGTTTACTTGTTCTCCATTTTAGCCAGTGTTTGTTTCTAAGTAATATTTTCTGTCTTGTTTCTTTTGATAGCCAGGGGGCTGGTTTAGCTTTTATTCTGATAATCCGTTTAGGAGCATGGCTATCTAAGATTGTTAAGAATTTGGTATTAAAGTATTGCACTGCTTCATTAAGGGGAAGAGTTTTTAGTGGATTCCAGTCACATGCCTTTAGCTCAGTTTTAAATAGAGTGGGGTTAAAATGTTTATTACTACGCACAGTCCTGACTGAAGGGGTGTTTGTAGTGATATTCTTTTGTCTAATGATATAGGTTAAGTTATGGTCACTGATATCATCAGGCAGGGTTCCTGCTAGGTAATTAAGTTGGGGTTTGTTAACCAGGATCCAATCAAGTATACTTTCTTTATTGTTGGTTTTATTAGTTCTAGTGGTGGTGTTCATAGTTTGGGTAAAGCCATGGAGATTAATATGAGAGGCTGGGTTGTTAGAATTAACTGAGAACCAATCAAGGTTAAAGTCTCCAAGTATTATAGTTTCTTGTGGGTGATTGGTTGAAGCCCAACTAAGAATACTTTCTATATTTGTGGAGTTATTACCAGGTGGAAGGTATGTACAGATAATGTAGATGGCTTTATTAGGGTTAAGTTGTAGCTTAGTTATGAGGAGTTCCGTGTTGGTGTGTTCAGGAGGGTTATAGGGTATTGTGGAAATATTAAGTTCAGTTTTAAAAATGAGAGCTACTCCTCCGCCCTTACGAGTATTGCGGTCTAATCGAAGGATGTTGTAGCCTGGGGGAATGATTTCAGTATCTTTAGTGTAGGGTTTTAGCCAGGTTTCTGTTAAACAGAGGATGTCAAAAGAGTGACATTGCAAAAGAGAGTGAAGTTGAGTAATTTTGTTATTGACACTTTGAATAATAAGGTGTCCTAATAGTAAAGTGTTAGAGTTAGAGAATGGTAGTGGAAGGGGTGAGTTAGAAATTATTGTGGTTTCTTTGGTAGGGATGTTCAAAGGACCAGGGTTTGGGTGTATATCACCATCTGTCAGGATAGAGGGCTTGTGTACTGAGTGTGGTTTAATTGTTAGGTTAAGTTTGTCCTTTAGTTTCCTAGACATGAGATTATTACATTTGGTGTGGGATAGTCTATGATATTTGGCTAGAAGGTAGGAGGAGGTAGACGTAATGTTAGAGTGGTTATAGTTTAGGGATAAGAGTTCAGATGCAGTTTGCTTTGAAATGGTTGTAAGGTGGTAGTTAAGTTTTATTTCATAGCAAGTCAAGAGGTAGGAAAGCGTGAATAGTAGAGAAACAGTTATCAGGGCTACTAGTTTAGTTAAGATATTTTTTGCTTTAGGGTTTTGGAAGTAGAAGTAGTAGTGGTTAGAGACATAGTGAAGAGGTGGAGGGGAGGAGGTTAAAGTGGTAAAAGGTGGAGTAGATATATCTTATAGGAAGAGGAGGCTAGGGGGTAAGAGTAACTGGATAGGTTTGAGTATAAGAGGGATGGGAGATAAGAAGTGTGGGAGGGAATTGGAAAGAATTATGAGGAAGAGTTACAAATGAGGTGGTAGTACCTGATAGGTGTGTTAAGAAGGGGGTGTGGACTGTGAGGTATAAGGGTAGAGGTGCGTGGGGTGGGTGGGATAAGGGGTAGGGAGGGAGCGGGCAGAAACAGTCAGAGGGAGAGAGTGCGTAGGCAATCAGTCCAGCTGAGGAATTGGGTTACCACTCAGTTTGTAAAGAGAGAATATGATGAGAATGTAAGAGTAAGGAGAGAGAAAAGAGTGAGATAGGAAGTAACTTTGTAGCAGAGAAAAGAACAAAAGAAATAGGCTTCACATTAGAGTTAAGGGGTACAGGTAAGAAAAAGAACAACGCTAGGAGCTTGGAGTTAAGCAACAACAAGCTATAAGAATGGAGTCGCTGGGAGAAGTAGTTATACAGGAAGAAAGATAGGGACCAGAGAAAGTCACAAGGGGTAAGACAAAAGGTGAGAGGGGGAAATAGAAGAGCTAATCACAATAGCCTGAGAGCATAAGTGGAGAAAAGAAGGATAACCAAGGATAGAAGGCAGTAGATGTACTGTTTTTTAGGGTAGGAAACCTCAGGGATGGTAGACAAGCAGGGGCTATAAGGAGGATAACAGTTTGATTAGAGATAGAGGGAGAGGGAAACTGTAGAAAATGCTAGTATATATGGGTGGGGAGGACAACCAAGGATGGGTCCGCGAGTGTGCTGCTCACCTTAGGAAACTATTAGGCTAAAAATAGCAAAAAAAGTGGACATACAGCAAAGGTTAACACATTAGCAGCTAACCAGTTGACAATCCCTTGGATGGTTGCTGGGGTGCTTCTTGGGTGCCAACAGTATAGGCCTCCTTAATGTTTTCAGGGAATTGAGTGAAAAATTCAGCAGGGAGGGTAGGACCCGATAAGAAGCACTAGAAGAAAATGCTGAAAGAAGACATAAAGAGAGATGGGTTAGGAGAAAAAAGAAGCAAAATATAAAACACAGGGTGTAGAGCATGGAAGAGAACAACGTAGCTTCTGTACAGTACAGTTAAATTAAACATTTAAAAAATGCATGATATCAAGTGTTTACAGAATATAACAGATAGATGTATTTAGAACAGTTAAAATAAACATTTCAAAAATACGTAAAAGCAGGTGTTACAGAATATATCACACATATACAGCAGTGGTATGCTACGTTATAGCGTAATAGATCCAAATATAGCAGGAGCTCGGTTTGGAGGCCCAGGGTACAACTAGATAACTGATACTTCAAACATTCATTCACCCCTGGCTTGTTAATAAACTAAAAACAGGTGAATTGCTAATGTGGTGAATTTTAACATATGAGCAATACTATTTTAAGAGTTACTCTATACAAAAGTAATGATAGCCATGCTCTAAATGTAGACACCGCTCCTTAGGTAATGACTAAATAAGTTACCTTCTAACAAGAGCACTTCAGCATACTTTAATGGGCAAGGGTGGATTCAGGATACTAGTGCTTACAGTGCGTTAAAACAATGATTAATAGAATATGCATAGTATCTCTGTAATTTAACAAGGTTACACAGCTTTCTTTAATGACGCACCTTAGTAAAGCACAAGTAAAGCGAGCAGCACTAAACATCCAAGCCTCGGAGAATAATAAAGAAATTAAAAGAACACTAGTTCTTAAGTTAAATCACCCCTGGAAGTACCTTATTTGCTAATAACTACTCTAAAATGTAGCCTAGGGGACAAGTAAAACAGAAACGAAAGCGTTTCTGATAAGAAACCACAATGCTACTAACCGCGGGTGTATTCCTTCAATAATATGAGTGGGCTGAGATACAAACATTAGACTAAGCTTAAGAATAGTAAAAACGAGCGTTTCCAATAAGAAACCACAGTGCAACTATCAGCAGTTAAACTCTGAATGCAGTATGCGAGTAGGCTGTGGTGCCGACGTTTCATTTAGTAGTAACCCATGAGATAAGTAAAACAGAAACCACAACGTTTCTGTTAAGAAGGCACAGTGCGACTATCAGCGGATAACACAGAAAGCACAGTGCAACTATCGGCGGATGTACTCTGACACAGTAAAGCGATAAAGCTGAGTTAAATGCTACTAACTATCAGGGATCAAGTATATCAGGAACTAAAGCTTTCTGATAATCAAACCTTAAAGCAACAAGCATCGGCTAATCTGGTGTAAAAGAGGCAAGTAGATATAGCTACATAACAAACACACGGCGTGGTAACACTAAGTGTGTCCCTAGTTGGAGTATAACAAAGCTAAGGTCCTGACTTAGAAGTAGATAAGAAAAACAATCACACAGTTAAAATGTGGATGCAAGGTGATTACCAGCAAACCCACTGCGTAATAACAATAATTATGTCTGTAGCTGGATTGTATTAAAGCTACGATCCTGACTTAGTCGCTGATCAGAAAACGAACATACAGTTAAAATATGGATAACAAAGTGTTTACCAGCAGCTAGTTTACAACAGAATCAAGTAACATGTTTATCATGTGAAACACAGGTAGTACAGAGTCAAAATATACAACTTACGAGTAGCACAACACGCGGTCAACCACGGGCAGTCCTTGCACTTGAGCAGAGGATTAAAGATGGCCTAGGAGGGGGGGCTTCTATATATAGAGGTTGGCGGGATAAAAGGGGGGGCCAGGAAGATCCCAATGAATGATTAGGATAGAAAAAAAGGGGTGGGTGAAAGAAACAGTTTTCTAGGTAGTAAACAGAGGAGAGAGAGAGTGGGTAAAAGTAAAAGTAGCCTAGGTAGTAGACAGAGGAGAGAGAGAGTGGGTAAGAGTTGAAGTAAAAGTAGCCTCAGAAACAGTCAGAGGGGAGAGAGAGCGTAGGCAATCAGTCCAGCTGAGGAATTGAGTTACCACTTAGTTTGTAAAGAGAGAGTATGATGAGAATGTAAGAGTAAGGAGAGAGAAAAGAGTGAGATAGGAAGTAACTTTTGTAGCAGAGAAAAGAACAAAAGAGAAATATCTGTGAGCCAGTTTGCAACCCACCTAGTGATATAGGGGTTGATTCCTAGCTTTGTAAGTTTTTCTATGATTCCTGAATGGGGAATGGTATTAAACACCTTGGCCAGAACAAGATAGGCTGTATGAACCACCTTGCCTTCATCCGCAGCTCTGGTGACTGACTCAAAGTCAACCAAGCTGAGCAGGCATGATCTACCCTTCACAAAACCAAACTGTGTGGGATCCAGAGTTTGGAGATTCCCTGTATCCTTATTTATAAGGTCCATGATGATGCATTCCATAGCTTTGCATATCAGACTCATCAGGCTAATGGGGCAATAGTTCCCAGGGTCTGTAGTCGCTCCTCCTTTGTGGAGAGGGATGACTGTAGCAGTGCACCATTCAGTAGGGTCAAAGCCTGAGGTGAGGCTGTGATTGAACAGGGCACACGGGTGAGGTGCCAGTTCACTCTGTAGTTCATGTAGAAAACAGCCAGGGATATTGTCAGGTCCCATGGAAGCTGTATTCTTGGCCTTGGTCAGTGCTGTTTTAACCTGTGCAGCAGTAATACTGGTTGGCTGGCAATCTACTGGTATTGTCATTGGTCCTTTGGGGGGGGTAAAGTTGGCACTGAATCTGTCGGCTCAATATAGGAGGTACCATTGTGCAGTAGCTCAGAGCAAATGTGGGTATTGCCATAGAGATTCTTTACATAACTATAGAAGGCCTTGTGGTTGTCTTTACTATTTGCTACAATTCTGTTTTCATAGCTAGCTTTAGAGGATTTGATGAGGGATCTCAACTTTTTGTTGAGGCCGATAAGGGAGTTTTTCCAGTCTTGGGACTTCACCTTATTCGGCATGAGTTTTCTCCTTCTGTTGTAGAGCTTGTTTATGGCAGGGGACCACCAGATTGACTTCATTTTTTTGGAGGAGAGTGTCTTGGTTCTGTTGGGTATGCCGAGATCCATGCATTTGTGTATGTGTCTGTACAGTGCATTGGTGTATGATTCGGCAGTCATGAAACTATTATCCATTTTCATGGGTGCCATGAAGTTAGCCACCTCTGTTTTTAGGAGCCCAAAGTTAGCTTTGGAGAAGGTTTTCATGGTGGTTACCTTTGTGGGGGGGATGTGGATTTCCAGTGTGATTAGTTTGTGGTTGGATCTAACCAGGGAGGAATTAACTATTGTTATAGAGCAACAGTTGCCCATGTTAGTAATGACCAGGTCAAGGATGTTGCTACCTCTAGTGGGGGAAAAAACAAGCTGGTCCAGGGCATTTGAATTAATGAATTCCAGGAAACGTTGGGCAAGTGTATTGGTACATGAGTAGTTTTCTCAGTTAATGGAGGGGTAGTAGAAGTTACCCAGTATGAGAGCATATGGTCCAATGTGCTTAGGAACGTGGAGTGTGAGTCTTGGGACATTGTTGGGGACCTATAGCAGGCTACGACCCAAGTCACAGTTTTACACAATGTTAGCTGCACATGAAGTATCTCTGATGCATTATGTTGGGCTACCAGTTTGGAGGTGTGTGCATCCTTTATGAATATGGAAACACCACCGCCTTTGGAGCTTCGGTCCAAGGTCTGGGGCCAAAAGGTGTGGAATGAGTTATAGCCTGGTAGTGCAGGCGTGAATTCTGCTGCCTTGAACCGGGTTTCTGTTACAGCACAAATGTCGATGTTCTCCATTTTAAGGAGTGCTTTGAGCAAGTGCATTTTCAGATTTAGACTTCTAGCATTGAGCAGCATGACCCTCAGATTGCATTTGTTTGTGGCTGTTATGGTGGTAATTTGGTCTTTGGAACACCACCTAAAAAAACCCCTATAGAGGTGGCAAGAGCCTTGGCCAGTATCCGGAAACTCAGGGGTGACAGATGCAGGCCATCTCTGGCAAAGCATCAAGGTTTGTTAATCATGTCATCCCAGGCAGACCGATACTGGATCCCCTTAGAATGACACCAGAAACTTAGCCAATTGTTTAAATCGATCATTTTCTGCTTGTACTGTTGTATCATTCTGGGTGATGGTAGGATGCTGCTCAGGGCTAGGGTCATACCTGCCTGGGCTACATAATCCGAGAGCTCCTCCATGTCTCTTTTCATGTAGTCCAGGCAGCTACATCTCAGGTCATTCACACCACTGTGTGTGTGTGTATGTGTGTGTGTGTGTGTGTGTGTGTGTGTGTGTGTGTGTGTGTGTGTGTGTGTGTGTGTGTGTGTGTGTGTGCATTTTTTTCAAATCCATTTGTGGTCCAAGTGTTTAGAATGATAAAAGGTGTAAGATGGATTTGAGGAGGTTTGTGGATGGGAGTGTATGTGAGTGTTAGCTGATCAGCATTAGAATAACAGTTAGATGATTGGATACACATAGGGTATGGAGTGTTTGCAGGTTAGGGTTACAGTTAGGGTTATGTAAGGGGATAGACTGAGTATGTATGTGTGTGTGTGTGTGTTGTGTGTGTCTGAACCTGTTTTTTGTAGTGGTAGTGTTATGGAAAGGGTTTTTCTAAGATAAGTGGTAGGATGGGTTCAGTCGCAGCATTGGGGATTTGGGTTAGGGTTAGCAGGCATTTCTAACCCTAACCCTGAACTTTAACTTAGAAAAACTCTCTCTCTCTAACACTACCACTATTCAAACAATATATGCCTGGAAGTTGAGGTGAGTTTTGTTAATGGATTGCAATAGCAAACTTGTTTTCCTTTTGTACTCAATTGATTTTTGATGTTTTAGATTTTTGAGCTAGTCAATTGTTATGCTGGAATCCATCATTTGTGGTTCAGTCTTTCAGTAAGTTGATCGATATCTATAGATCAATACACACACACACACACACACACACTCACACACACACACACACACACACACACACACACACACACACACACACACACACACACACACACACACAATGGTAACTATATGAAAAGTTGGGACCTGCTAAATCTTGTCCTGAAATATGGAGACTGAATGTCCGAAAGAATGGCTTGACATATACCAAGTCTGAAATGCTATTTCTCAGAATATTCCCTTTTCTCTGAGGTATTGCGATCTTGGAATTGGTATATCTACATTCAAGGGATGTGGAGGGGTACATGAGGGGCTTGCCCCTCCCTGCAAAAAGAAGTGTAAAGAAGAAGAAGAGCAATTTTTGAGATTCACTCTTCTCCTGTGTTTTCAGTCTCTCTCTCTCTCTCTCTCTCTCTCTCTCTCTCTCTCTCTTTTTTAATTTCCTTGTTGAGTGACATTCGGCATTTTGAGTGCTGACATTTCAATAGGGAGCACACATACAATATATATATATATATATATATATATATATATATATATATATATATATATACGGTGGTGCAGTGGTTAGCATTGCCTCACAGCAAGAGGTTCTCGGTTTGATCCTCGGCTGGGGTGCCTTCTGTCTGGAGTCTGCATGTCCTCCCTGTGGTCGCGGTTTCCTCCGGGTGCTCGCTCTTCCTCCCACATCCCAAAGACATGCTGTAGGTGGATTGGACACTCTAAATTGGCCCTAGGTGTGCGTGTGAGTGTGCCTTCTGTGGAAGGTTTGGCAACTCGACACCGTAAAACTCCACTGCCATTCAATGTGCGGACAAGGTGATCCGCTGTAAGAAGAAGAAGAAGAAGATATATATATATATATATATATATATATATATACGTATATACACATATATGTATGTACACACACATGCATATAGTTTTAATAAATATTTATCCATACATCTAAGTTATTCTGTGGGAGGGGTGGGGAGATAGTAATATGTCATTCAGAGTTGCAACTTGCTTTCAAATGATTGGTTGTATTGGCTAATATTTGCACATCCTCAACCACAGGGAAACACGAAAAAAAAGTGACATGGCTGTTCTCTTTAGAGTCATACATTTATACAAATGAATAAAGCAAATATTTTCTCATCAGAATATTTGGCAGGACTGCTACTCAATGCCTATGACACACTGAGAGTTATTTAACTCCCATGAAGCAGAAATCAGCACAGCTAAAGGCACAGCTGTACAAAAATTATAAAAGATTCATTTAAGGCAGTCAGTGGGATACTATTCATGAAATGCAAATTAACTATGTTGTCAGCAGAATGCCTTTATCTGACAAATCCTGTAAAGCTTCCCTGAAAACAATATGAAGAGCAGACTGTGCAGAGGTGCGAGGACTGGTCTTCAATAATACTTGGATAGTTATTCTAGTTGTGGATTATGTCCATTTCAAAAACATTTATGTCATCTTTAAGAACCAAATGTTTTTTATTTATGTTCTATGAAAGGACTGCATAATGCTTTTATAATCAAGTCTTCACAGAGTTATACAAACCATTCTGTAAAATAAAAAGTCTTCTTTTCTTACAGATCAATGTAAAGTCTGATTTATTCGCAGAGGCAAAGTATGTGTCTGTCTATCTATAAATGGGAGGATCAGTTTTAATTTGCTTTACTAAAGCCAATAATATCTGAGCTTGTGACCTAGGCTAATTCGATGCTAAGTCGTACCACAGTATTAGTTCCAAGTGATTGAGGCAGGCAGAACTGAAATGGAAAGTGGAATGAGTTTATTTCCTAAATCTAATAAGTGAATGCTTTAATACAGACATTTAACAGAATTGACTAAATGGCTAGAATAATGACTTTTTGACTGCATGTGAAAAAGCATTTCACAAGAAGGAGCTTACAATACCTGATGACTTGATAAGAGTTGTACAAATATTTCTAGCCTGCAATGCAAACCAATAATGCAACACTCTCAAAATGCATTATTGTACATCATATGAGTAATATATGATACTGCTAGTAATTAAATTTCTGCAAAATGAAAAAGCAGGATACCTTACAAATGCAGTGATTTTCATGTATTGTATGGAAAAATGTACCTTTAATAAGAGATGCTTGCTGATCAGCTCTTGTTCTCCAATAATTTATCCAAGCAGACAAGTGCATTATTTAAAAGACATAGAAGCAGTTAAATTCTATGCTGTAATCAGTTATATACTGCAAAATCAAAACTGTCTCATATGTTCAATTAAATAATTGAATATGTGTGCTCCAAAACAATAAAACAGCGTGTTAAAACTGAAAAAAAGCAAACACAACAAAAGTGTACATCAAACCAACTAAAGTACCTCATATAATCATTTTATAAGCTAAGCATTCTGTAATGCCTTGCTGTCATAGCTTGTTGTTAATATTTTTGTTTAAACTAAATCCAATCTGCCACTGAAGAACTGGTCTTGTACATAGGGCCTCTCTAGTAAAAGTGTCACTGGTCTGTGAAGACACCCAGACAACAAATTTAATAAATGAATGAATGTAGTAGAGAGTAAGATGGGAAATGAGCAGTTTAGATTCAGATAAGGATGCAACACAAGCGGCCCAATGCTTGCAATGAGACAGATAGTTGAGAAGAAACTAGAGATGTGAAAAGGACATTCCTAAACTTGGAGAAACATATGTCAAGGTGCAAAGAAAGCTAATTTGGACAGTCCTGTGATGGTTCAAATCCCAGAAACACTGGTAGAATTTGTGCAAGCTATGTACAAGAACCAACTGACACACATTCAGACAGTGTTCAGACTCATAGAGGGATCAGGGTTCAGCTCTCAGCCCTCGGTTATTCATACTGGTGATAGACTACATTAGCAGACAGGTTGGAGGGAACTGATCAACAAAGCTGCTGTATGCAGGTCATGTGACATTACAGGCAGAATCTGAGCAAGAACTTCAGCAAATGATAGGGAAATGGGATGCAAAATGGAAGGCACATGGGATGAAACTAAGTACAGATAAGACAGTGGTGATGGCAGCAAATGGGTGAAATCAGAAGAAGATGAAAATGAGATTGAAAGGACAATAGTGGAAGAGGTTAACAGTTCCCAGTATCTGCGAGGTGTGATTGAGGAGAAGGGAAGTCTGAATGAGGAAGCCAAAGCTAGATTCAGAGAGGCTGCAGCCAACTAGCACAGTGTGTCAGGGGTAGTATATGACCAAAGAATGCCAAAGCAGCTGAAAAGTAAAGTGCACAAACAGTGGTGTGACCAGTACTACCGTATGGTACAAAAACCTAGGCAATGAAGGCAGAGTACCTGAGGAAGATAGAGATGATGGAGATTAAGTGACCAAGATGGTGGTAGGATAGACATTGTGGGACAGACAAAGAAATGAGGACATTAAAGGAGAATCCCAAATAGCTCCAATTGCAAAAAAAGTCAAAGAGAATAGATCATGTGTCCAGCAAAGAGATAAATGGATTGTGTCAGAGAAGACCTGCAACAGTCAGGCATGGCTATTGAAAAAGGTAGGAGAGCAGCATTCAACTGAGAGAGAGATGGTGACAACTGATGCAACATCCCAACCTTATTTAGAAAATGGGATGAAGGAGGTTTATGCTGCTATGGAACAGATTCCCCATCCACATAAAACCAAATTTATCCTTGTCCATATTCAATCATAACTTAGATCTATGGATGAGAAATAGAAAATGTATCCCAGGACTGACCCCCAATACTATCAGTGAACAGAAGCAGCTCTTAAGTCCCTTATCTCATGAAAGTGTCCCCTCAAATTATCTATGGTATGATCCCAGTTATTCTAACTAGGGGTAATATATAATTATCAGCCATGGGATGGTTAAGGCCAATCTATAACCAAATGGAATAGTTTATTTCAAGCACAAAAAAGAAACTGGTTAGGATTAAAATGGCCACGGGGCAGCTAACCTAGTACATATCTATGAACCTGTGAATGTTTTGCACATTAAGTTCTATTTACTGTGGTAAGCATATTGTGTTCAGTCCTATTATTCATCTCTTTCAAATGTGTCACTCTTGATCATTCAGTACTTCAGAAGAGTAGGTGCCTTAATAATGCAGCAGTCAGCATAACATAAAATGCAGAGAAAATAAATAAAGGCCAGCTTCCTAAGATACCTTATGGTGAAGAAGAAAATGGAATACAGACAGGGACAGAATTATATAAGGATTGGAAGAGAAATGCAGACAATAACCATACACTGGCAGGGGACAGACTAGTGAGTTATGCATGAGGCTAGAAATTATATAATAGTTGTCAGAGGGGAAATCTACAGGCCTTTGTTTTATAAGGAGTTGAAAAGAAAGCAGAAGTCATTCTTAGGATGATAGAGAAAGGAAAGTTGTGAGGATTAGGGCACTGCATATGATAGATGTCAAGCGCTGGTTACAGGACAAGGTCAACAAATAAAATAATGTAGCTTACCACTGAGAGTATTATACATAAGCAAATAAACAAATAAATAATTCTAGACACAAATTTATTTTTTTCTCTAATACTTAATGTAGTATGTGTGGTAACCACAAGGACGAATGAAATAAATAGGGCATTAATAGGCCCATAGTGTAAAGGTGCCCTTCAGTAATTATGTCAAGCAGGCAAGGTGAGTGAATGAGACCACAGGCCCTTTAATGAGAAGTGACACTCAAAATCAAAAGAAAGTTAATCAAGTTATTTAGGATCCCACAACATGCAGGTGTGAACTGTTAGTATTCTGGCAAAGTTTCTGCCTTCCTAACTTAGTGCATTTACCCTTTATTCTTCTTTCAACTGAGGAAGAGTTCTTTCATAGAAATGCCTACTACATCTTGTCAACCTTACTTATTAGGACTGTACTGAGTAATGTTTTTATTTAATTGTACCTGGTAAACCCATTAGGTAGAAACCTGAGGAGTACTGTACCTGGTAAACCCATTAGGTACAAACCTCAGGAGCACTGTATCTGGTAAACCCATTAGGTACAAACCTCAGGAGCACTGTACCTGATAAAGCCATTAGTTACAAACATGAAGAGCACTGTACCTGGTAAACCCATTAGGTAAAAACCTCAGGAGCACTGTACCTGGTAAACCCACTAGTTACAAACCTCAGGAGCACTGTACCCAGTAAAGCCATTAGGTACAAACTTCAGGAGCGCTGTACCTGGTAAACCCATTAGGTACAACCCTCAGGAGCACTGTACCTGGTAAACCCATATAGTACAAACCTGAGGAGCATTGTACCTGATAAACCCATTAGGTACAAACCTCAGGAGCACTGTACCTGGTAAACCCATTAGGTACCAACCTAAGGAGCACTGTACCTGGTAATAACATTAGATACAAATCTCAGGAGCACTATACCTGGTAAATCCATTAGGCACAAACCTCAGGAGAACTGTACCTGGTAAACTCATTAGGTATAACCCTCAGGAGCACTGTACCTGGTAAACCCATTAGTTACAAACCTGAGGAGTGCTGTACCTGGTAAACCCATTAGTTACAAACCTGAGGAGCACTGTACCTGGTAAGCCCATTAGGTACAAACCTCAGGAGCACTGTACCTGGTAAACCCATTAGGTACAAACCTGAGGAGCACTGTATCTGGTAAACCCTTTAGGTACCAACCTAAGGAGAACTGTACCTGGTAAACCCATTAGGTACAAACCTCAGGAGCACTGTACCTGGTAAACCCATTAGGTACCAATCTAAGGAGTGCTGTACCTGGTAAACCCATTAGGTACCATCCTGTCAAGTTAAGTGGCTTATTCAGTGCCACTTACTTTGTAAATGATTATTCAGGAAATCAAAAGTGAAAAGAAGTATTTTAATTTTCAGTTTTACTCTGTTTTGATGGCAGTTCTGACTTTTGTAGTGATGTTGCGGATTATCACAAAATGCTTTTCTAGTTTGTGTGTGTGTGTGTGTGTGTGTGTGTGTGTGTGTGTGTGTGTGTGTGTGTGTGTGTGTGTGTGTGTGTGTGTGTGTGTGTGTGTCTGTGTTGTTTGTGTTTACAGTCTGTGTTACGCAGATCCCAACTTGTAACCCTGGTATATCAGTTGTCGCTCTCCACAGAAATGACCAAAACATTTAATAAACTGCAATATTAATGTGTTTTTGTGGAAAACATTTCTTTGCATGCTGCTGTATCTGTGATTAAAATGCAAGATGCAAATCTTAACACACACAGCTAGTCTTTATTACAGCCATTGGTGCCAATGGCAATTATAGCCATGGAAACAATGCGTAGTTCTGTCTGTTTGAAATATACTTGACTAATTTTACTTTACTTACATCTGCAGCACATTTTATGTATAATGGACCTTTCAAATAAAAGTCCTTATATAGCAATGGAATCAAGGCCATTTGAAAATAATTAAAATTCTCATAACAAGATTACTATCTATTGTTCATCATAAAATCTTTATGCATACTGGTGTACTAATACTATGTCTGTAAGTGGTACTCAAATATCTTTGTTAAGCCAGTTTAGAAGATTGTTAGACTGTACAAATTTAACTGGACTATAAAATGTGGTATCTTTGTATAAATTTAACTAGACTGTAAAATGTGTTATATTTGTATTATGTTATGATTACTCCTGTTCTATGTGACATTGTAATGACTGTATATGTACCTTTGGAGCTTTTCTCCCCGGGCCTCCGCTGAAAATGGACATGTATCCAGTCGGACTATCCCGGTCAACAAATGTAAAATAAAATAAATAAAATGTCCTGACAACAGAAATTAAAAAAACTCTCAAATGAGGCTCAAACTTCTTTAAATTCTTTACCAATTTAGCTGTGAAATTTAACAGAGAAAATAAGACTAATAGTCTTAGCCTACATGTATTTTGGGAGGAAGTCTTAAATGGTTCATGATAGGTCTTTCTGGTGGTTAAGCACAGTATATTTTGAGTATTTCAAATGTTAAAAGTGTAAACCTGAAAATAGCATGCTATCTCAGAGATAACTGCATACAGGGATTTTTCTGAATCACACGTGCTTTGATCACACATTTTTGAACATTGTGTTTCAGAAAAGCTATATTCCCTTTCGAAATCCTCAGCACAATGCTTTTGTTTTCTTCACTGTGCTGCAACAACTGAGATGATTTTATAATTGAGCAGGTGGTGTTCAGGATGCAGACCTCAGATAAAGTTTTATTTGTGAGTGTTTGACACTTCATGGTCTTAAGATTGTAACAATGCATGTTTGGGAAAAATGCTTCACCATTCGACGGGTCCACTAGTAACCACCACAGCAGAAAACAACACACACAAAAAAGTGACCGGAATAAAGAGCTCTTGCTGCATTTGATCTACCATCACAACCAGAGTCATGGTTATTCTCTGCATTGCATAAGTAAAATAAACAGGGTGTTGGGGGTACATTAATGACAGCTACATCATACACAGACAGAGTCACAAGGAAAATTTTTGTTATTTTGGGTCTAATACAGTTCTGATCAAATGATAAGGCTTCAGCACTCACACACATTAAAATTTCTTGGTACTGTATCAGTCATCTATGAAATTAACAGTGTAATGTGAATTAGAATACCTCCTTCCTCCTGAAAGAGTAACTTGCCATTACATAGTATATGATGTATCTGATGAAAGTCACACTCCAAACTCTCAGAACACATGCTTATGAGCCAGTGACTATCATATCATTCAACTGTCCACATATTCGCAGAATGTCCAGATTTTTGCCTCAAGTTTCTGCTCTATTCCTCATAAAATGTGTGATTTTTTTGGCAAATCACTGGGATGATTTGAGGATTGAAGTCACTAAATAATGACATACATTTGAGTTTCAGATATCAAATCCTTCAGAAAATGTATATTAACACAAATCATGTTACTCTAGCAACTTTCTAAGTTTATAAGAGCAATATTTAAAATCTGTCCCTATTTTTGGGCCTTTGTACCCCCATTTTGCCAGGTTTTGTCCAGATTTCTTGCACTGAGAGGATGAGTGGTATGGTGACTATTTCTCTTAGACTATACCCAGATAGAAAGGAGAATGCTCTACCTCCATCCCTGCAATCCAGTCTTATCCCATGCAGGAAAGCTTCAGGCAGTATGCCTGGCACCAACCAGTTCAGTGTCATTACCACCAGTTATCAATATCCTTGTAATAAATGCCAGATTTACTGTCATGGCTCCTGCTTCTCAAAGACCTTGCATTATTTAACACATACTAAACTAGGTAAGGTAACAATACTTTCATTCATACCTTACTTTTAAGTGCCAGACCTAGTGCATACATACTTCTGGCCTTACAGTGCATAATGTTAAGGACACCTTTTAAAAAGTCACACATCTTGTCCTCCCTATGTAATAATTAAAGTATGAATTATTATTCCATTCCACATAGTCACACAACCATATGATTAATCTACTCCTCCCACTGTAATAACTAAGTATGCATTATTATTCCAATCGACATAGTCACACACTCATATGATTAATCTACTCCTCCCTCCATAATAAGTATTGTTTGCACTGATATTCCATTCTTTACGGTTACAAGCCCTTTAATTTTGTGGTTTCATATCAGATGAAAGATGGTGCATCTCATTTAAAGGGGGACCATACTCAGTCGGCTTCAGAGTCAGTCAGAGAGCCTATGCCAGGATGAAGGAAAGGTGACTTTGTCTAGCGGTTGGATCTCTGATTCAAGAAGAGTAGGGCAGGTGCCTGCTTGCCCATAGATCACTTGATCAACTATTTGGATAGATGTTGGTGAGGTCATACAAGTTTTCCAGAAATAGGTTCATAGGTTCATAGGTAGGTACTAGGCTATCAGCCCTAGGGCCTATACAAGCCTAGCCAAAAAGGTACACTGGCTTTCGCCACCCAAGAAAATTATTTTCCTGTGCCCCTGTCAAGCAGAGCCACAGAGGTGATCCCAGAGGTGAATTTCCTATTTCCCATCCAGTCATCAAGATTTTTCTTGAAGAGTGCTAATGAGGAGCTTTGTTTGATATAGATAGGTAATTTAATCCAGAGTATGGGAAGTCTCTGGGACAGGAATCTATCCCTCCAGCATGTTCTGTTTATTGTGGTGACAAGGTTTAGGTCCCTAGAGTGTGTAGCTCGGAGGGATTGGGATTTCTTTAAGTGGAGCATGTCCAACAGCTCTGGGTTTGACATAGCTTTGTATGTTAGGCAGAGATCGCCTCTGAGCAGGCAATATGTGACAGAGTAAAGCTGGACTTTTTTGAAACAGTCTGAGTAGGGCATCTGTTTGAGGCCAGTAATCCTCTTTGTGAGGTATTTCTGCGGCCTTTTCAGCTGTTGTAGATGTCTTGTGAGGTACATACCAAAAGGGGCATTGTACTCTATAATGGGTCTAATGAGTGACGAGTAGAGGGGAACAATGACCTCTTTTTTTCTGGATGAGAAACCTTTTGTGATGAGGTATGCCATGCAGAAGGATTTCCTGACTACTGTGGCGATGTGATTATCAAAGGAGAGACTATTGTCCACCTGTGTCCCAAGGTCTCTTATCAAACTTTTGGTGTTAAGTAGACTACCACCTATGTGGTAGCTCATGGATACAGATTTTTTACCAAAGGGGATGACAATGCACTTTTTGGCATTGAGCTTGAGGCCATGGCTTTGACACCAGGTATCTGTCTCAGTGAGGCCCGTTTGTAGGATGTACACATCATTAGGAGTTTCAATTATGGCTCCAAGTTTGCAGTCATCTGCGAACTTCATTAGCCAAAAACCTTCTGTGTTAGCCTGTACTTCAGAAAAGTAGATACCAAACAGGAGAGGACCCAGGACTGAACCCTGTGGTATTCCACTTGTCACTGGTCTGAAGTCAGATTTGGAGTCTGCTACTTTCACAGTGTGGGGTTCTGTCAGTGAGCCAGTTGGCAACCCATCTTGTGACATAGGGATTTATACCTAGTTTAGTGAGTTTATCTATAATTCAGAGTGGAGGAAGGTGTCAAAAGACTTGGCGAGATCTAGATAAGCTGTGTGAATCACCTTACCCTCTTCTACAGCTTTTGCAACTACTTCAAAGAAGCCAATCAGGTTTAGAAGACATGATCTGCCTTTTACAAACCCGAACTGGGTGGGGTCCAGAGTTTGGAGACTACCAATGTCTTTGTTTATAAGTTACCTGATGATACATTCCATGGCTTTGCAGACGAGGCTCGTTAGGCTAATGGGGTGGTAGGTCACGGGGTCCGTGGTGGCTCCCCTTTTATGGAGTGGGATAACCATCACCATGTGCCATTCAGTGGGCACAAAGCCTGAGGTGAGGCTATGATTAAACATGGTGCTTAGGTGGGGTGCCAGTTCATTCTGTAGTTCATGTAGAATGCAGCCTGGGATGTTGTCTGGCATGGGTGCTGTGTTCCTGGCTTTGAAGAGTGCAGTTTTTACCTGTGCAGCCGTGATTACAGGAACTTTGCATTCTTCCGGTATAGAGATGGGCCCTTTAGGGGTTGAGGGGGGTTAAAGTTAGCACTGAACCTATCTGCTAGGATGTTGGCAATATCAGTTCTGTATATTTAGTGCCATTGTGCTGTAACTCAGAGCAGATCTGAGTGTTGCTATTGAGATACTTGACATAGCTGCAGAATGCTTCGTGGTTGTCTTTAGAATCAGTGGCGATTTTGTTTTCGTAACTAGACTTGGAGGATTTTATGAGGGATCTCACCTTCTTACTGAGGCTGACCAGGGAGTTCTTCCAGTCATGGGATTTTACCCTTTTTTGCAACAGTTTCTCTCTTCTGTTGTAGAGTTTGATATGGCAGGGGACCAACAGATTGGCTTCCTTTTTTGGAGGCTAGCATCTTGGTTCTGTTAGGGATAGCACAATCCATGCCCTCGTGTAAGTGCTTATAAAGTGCATTTGTGTACGATTCAGCAGTTGTACTGGCTTCCTTTTTTGGAGGCTAGCATCTTGGTTCTGTTAAGGATAGCACAATCCATGCACTCATATAAGTGCTTATAAAGTGCATTTGTGCAAGATTCAGCAGTCGTACCTCTATTGTCCATCTGCATGGGTGTCGTGAAATTTTCTACTTCTGTCTTAAGAAGCATGAAGTTGGCTTTGGAGAAATTTTTTTGGGTGGTTTCCCTAATGGGGGATGGTGGCAGGATGTGGATGTCTAGGGTGATTAGCTTGTGGTCGGATCTGACCAATGAAGAATTGACCTCTGGTGTGGAACATCGGTCGCCCATGTTGGTAATGACCAGGTCTAGGATATCGCTGGCCCTGGTAGGGGGTGTCGATAAGTTGATCCAAAGTGTTGGAATTTATGAGTTCCAGAAAACGTTGAGCAAAAGAGTTGGTACATGAGTAGTTTTCCCTGTTAATAGTGGGGTAGTTGAAATCACCCATTATTAGGGTGTTGGGTTGTACCCTAATATTTTCCAGTGTATCAAGAAATGAGAAGTGGGAATCCTGGGGCATGGTGGGGGATCTGTTGCAAGTTATAATTTGGATTGCGGTCTTGCCCAGAGTTAGTTGCACTTGGATAATCTCAGATGCATTATGCTGAGCAACTAGTCGGGGGGTGTGGATATCCTTAATGAATATGGACACATCTCCCCCTTCAGTGTTTCAATCCAGGTTAGGTGGCCGAAAGGTGTGGTATGAATTATAGCCTGGTAATGCATGGGTTCATAGGTTCATAGGTTGATACTAGGCTATCAGCCCTAGGGCCTATACAAGCCTAGCCATAACAATTCCCTGACTATTTCTTCCCACACTATTTTCTTCCCTGGACCCCTGTCTAGCAGGACGACTGACATGATCCCCGGGGTGAATTTCCTTTCTCCCATCCAATCATCAGGGTTCCTTTTGAGGAGGGCCAAAGAGGCACTCTGCTTGACATGTATGGGCAATCTATTCCAGAGTCTGGGGAGTCTCTGGGTCAGGAACCTATCCCACCAGCATGTTATGTTTATTGTGATGACAAGGTTTAGATCCCTGGAGCGTGTGGCTCTGAGGGATCGGGATTTCTTTAAGTGTAGCATGTCCAACAGCTCTGGGTTTGACATGGCCTTGTATGTTAAGCAGAGATTGCCTCTGAGTAGATGATATGCGACAGAGTATAGCTGCAGTTTTTTTAAGGCGGTCAGCGTAGGGCATCTGCTTTAGGCCTGTGATTCTTTTAGTGAGGTATTTCTGTGGCCTTTCCAGTTGTTGCAGTTGTCTTGAGAGGTACATACCAAATGGGGCATTGTATTCTATAATGGGTCTAATGAGGGATGAGTACAGTGGGACAATGACCTCCTTTTTTCTGGATGCAAATCCCTTAGTGATAAGGTGTGCCACATAGAAGGATTTCCTGACTGTTGTGGCAATGTGGTTATCGAATGTGAGACCACAGTCCACCTGTGTCCCTAAGTCTCTTATCACACTTTCAGTGTTTAGTGTACTGCCACCTATATGGTTATTCATGGGTACATGTTTTTTCCCAAAGGAGATAACTATACATTTCTTGGCACTGAGCTTGAGCCCATGGCTCTGGCACTAAGCATCTGTTTCTGTAAGGCCCTTTTGTAGAGTATTCACATCATTTGGGGATTCAATAATGGTTCCCAGTTTGCAGTCATCTGCGAACTTTGTTAGCCAAAGTCCCATAGTGTTGGCCTGTACTTCAGAAAAGTAGATGCCAAACAAGAGCGGTCCCAGAACTGAACACTGAGGTACTCCACTTGTCACTTGTCTGGAGCTGGATTTGGAGTCGGCTACTTTTAGTGTGGGTTCTATCAGTAAGCCAGTTAGAAACTCATTGGGTGATGTAGGGATTAATGCCCAGCTTAGTAAGTTTATCTATGATTCCAGGGTGGGGGGTGGTGTCAAAGGCCTTGGCAAGGTCTAGATAGGCTGTGTGAACCACCTTACCCTTGTCCATGGCTCTGGAGACTAATTCGAAGAAGTCAATTTGGTTCAGGAGAAAAGAACGTCCCTTCACGAACCCAAACTGGGTGGGGTCCAGTGTTTGAAGGTTGCCAATGTCTTTATTTATAAGTTCCATGACAATACGCTCCATGGCCTTGCAGATAAGGCTAGTCAGACTGATGGGATGGCAGTTTCCGGGATCCAAGGTGGATCGCCCCTTGTGGAGTGGGATAACTGAAGCTCTGCGTCACTCAGTAGGCATGAATCCTGAGGTGAGGCTATGATTAAACATGACACTTAGGTGAGGTGCCAGTTCGTATTGTAGTTCATGTAGTACACAGCCCGGAATGTCATCTGGTCCCATGAATGCTGTATTCTTAGCTTTGGAGGGTACGCTTTTTACCTGTGTGGCCATTATTACCGTAATTTATCAATCTTCCGACATTGAGATGGGCCATTTATGGGGTGAGAGGGGGGTGAAGTTGGCACTGAATCGATCCGCCAGGATATTGGCAATATCCTTGGGATGAGTATATTTAATGCCATTCTGTTTTAGCTCAGAGCAGATCTGAGCATTGACATTTAGATTCTTGACATAGTTATAGAATGCCTTGTGGTTGTCTTTGGAATCTTTGGCAATTTTATTTTCGTAACTAGCTTTTGAGGATTTTATGAGGGATCTCAGTTTTTTACTGAGGCTGGTAAGGGAGTTTTTTGCATCCTGGGATTTTCCTCTTTTCTGCAACAGTTTCTTCCTTTTGTTGTAAAGTTTGTTTATGGCAGGGGACCACCAGATTCGCTTCCTTTTTTTGGATGAGAGCATCTTGGTTCTATTTGGGATGGCACGATTCATGCATGAGTGGATGTGGTCATACAGTGCCTTAGTGTAGGATTCAGCAGTTGAACTTTCAGTTCCCATCTGCATGGGTGTCTTGAAGTTTGTCACTTCTGACTTGAGTAGCATGAAGTTGGCTTTGGAGAATTTTTTTATGGAGGTTTCCTTACTGGGGGGTGGGAGTGGGATGTGGATGTTAAGGGTGATTAGCTTATGGTCAGACCTGACTAACGAGGGGGTGACCATAGGTGTGGAGCATTGATTTACCATGTTGGTAATGACCAGGCCTAGGATATTGGAGCCCCTGGTAAGACTATGGATGAGTTGATCCAGGGCGTTGGAATTTATGAATTCCAAGAACCGTTGGGCAAAGGTGTTGGTACACGAGTAGTTTTCCCAGTTAATGGCAGGGTAGATAAAATCACCCAGTATATGGGTGTTTGGTTCTATCTTAATATTTTCCAGTATGTTTAGAAAGGTGTAGTGAGAATCTTGGGGCATGGTGGGGGATCTGCAGCAAGCTACAATTTGGATTGCAGTCTTACCTAGTGTTAGTTGCACCTGGAGAATTTCCGACGCATTGTGTTGGGCAACTAGCCTGGTGGTGTGAATATCCTTGGTGAATATTGACACTCTTCCACCTTTAGTGTTTCAGTCCTGGTTTGGTGGCCGAAAAGTGTTGTAAGAGTTGTAACCTGGTATTGCAGGGGTGCTCTCTGGAGCCTTGAACCAGGTCTCAGTTACTGCAAAGATATCGATGTTCTCCATTTTTAGGAGTGCCTTGAGAGAGTGCATTTTAAGGTTTAGACTTCTATCATTTAGTAACATTACATTCAGATTTTGCATGCTTGTACCTGTTACAGTGGTGGTTTTGTCCTTTGAACTTTGCCTAAAAAAGGCACTATAGGGGTGGTAAGAGCCTTAGCCAGTAACCAGAATCCCAGGGGCGACAGGTGCAGACCATCTCTGACAAAGCATCGTGGTCTGTCAATCATGTCGTCCCAGGCAGACAGATACTGGATCCCCCCTGAATGACACCAGAAGCTTAGCCAATTGTTGAAGTCAATCATTTTGTCCTTATACTGTGGTATCATTCTGGGCGAAGGCAGGATGCTACTCAGGGCTAAGGTCATACCTGCCTGGGCCACATGATCTGAGAGCTCTTCCATGTCTCTTTTCATGTAGTCCAGGGAGGTACATCTCAAGTCAATCACTCCAACATGGACAATGACAGAGTCATATTTGTACTTGTTGTGGAGTGACTTGAGTGCATGCGTTATGTGGCAGATCCTGGCATCCAACAGGCAGCTGACTGTAATTTTCTCCTTGTTCAACCTGGTGAGTGGGGCATCAGTGGGCTGGACTGTAGAGTCACCTATGACTAAAGTGTTAGGTACGTTGTCTTGCCTTAGGGGCTGTTTCTGGGTGGCACACTGGTGTTGTGATCTATGTGACACTTTGGTTGTGATTGGAGTTTGTTTGCATTAAAGCTTCAGAAGTCCTTATTGCTTGGGCAGGTTACAGTTAAGGGCCTCTGCATATGTGGATTTAGTGTTGCTATATGTGGGTGTTGGTGGTGTGGGTTTAGAAGGGCTATGTGTTGCTTGAGGTGTAGTGTGGGTGTTAACCTTCTCCTCCTGACTGTCTAGCACAATCTTGGGTGGAGAGAGCTTTGCTTCCATTTTGGCTATGTAAGTGCATCTCTCACAGTTTGTAGTGTTGGGTGGTAGGAGGAGAGGGCTGTCTGTGTACATGAGGCAATTTCTGCATTGTCCCAGTATGCCCAGATTCACCAGGTGGACAGGGGAAATCACTGGAAGCTGACCCTTGGACATGCCTAGTTTGGTGTTTTTTTTTTGTAAAGTACAGGAGCTGTTTTCCCTTACCTTAGCAAGGTACTTTGCAATTATAGGCTGTTTAGTGCCTACGATTAATTTCTCCTTATTAACAATGAGAGTTGAGTGCTTGTATCAGCTTAAGGCTTCCTAGTGCTTTCCAGCAGGTATTAGAGCAAGTGCTAGTCACAGGGATACTTAAAGGTAAGATGAAAAAAATGCGCACTGCAGTGTGCACTAGAGAGGTTAGATGTGAAAGTAGGTAACTTAAGTTTTACCTGTTTAAAAAGTTAAGGTTTAGTGGAGAGTTACTATTTTTAAAACAGTAAGATGGATTGAAAGGGGTGGTCACTTTTATATTCTGGTACTATGGAATACAGTAGGATGGCCAATAAATTTAAATAGTTGAAGGGGAGGTATTTCAAAAATGATGATTTTGTGATTTCACACAAGCCAGTGAAAGCAGAGAGGAAATGAGACATATGATTAACATAAGAGGCAGGCAACTAGAAAGACAGTGGTATTTAACAAGACAACTGTAACGTGGTGGGTGGGTGGGAAAAAATTAATTTCTGCCTGACTCAGAAGAGACAGAGCTGTGGTCTCCTTTGAAGTTTTAATATGCAGTTAAAGCAGAATGCAAGTAAAACACAAGGTAAAGAAAACAAAGCACAGTATTCAAAATATAAAAAGGCAATAAAGTAATACAAAATACAACAAATAAAAGCAAACTAACCTTTCCTTCACAGCAAAGTGTAGCAGAGTCTGGATGAGCCTTTCTGGTAAAGCCTTCTCTTTGGAACCTTGAACTAGGTCTCTGTTACTGCACAGATGTCGATGTTCTCCATTTTAAGGAGTGCCTCGAGTGAATGCATTTTGAGGTTTAGACTTCTAGCATTGAGTAGCATTACCCTCAGAGTTTGCTTGCTTGTACCTGTTACGGTGGTGAATTTGTCATTTGAACCTTGTCTAAAAAAGGCACTACAGGAGTGGCAAGAGCCTTAGCCAGTATATGGAATCCCAGTGGTGACAGGAGCAGGCCATCTCTGGCAAAGCATTGTGGTCTGTTGATCATGTCACCCCAGGCAGACAGATACTGCATCCCCTTAGAATGACACCAAAATCTTAGCCAATTGTTGAAGTCAATCATTTTGTCCTTGTACTGTGGTATCATTCTGGGTGATGGCAGGATGCTACTCAGGGCTAGGTCATTCCTGCCTGGGCTACAAGATCGGAGAGCTCTTCCATGTCTCTTTTCATGTAGTCCAGGGGGGTGCGTCTCAGGTCATTCCACCAACATGGACAATGACAGAGTCATATTTGTACTTGTTGTGGAGTGACCTGAGTGCATGCATTATGCGGTGGATCCTGGCACCTGACAGGCAGCTGACAGTAACTTTCTTGTTTAGCCTGGTGAGTGGAACATCAGTGTGCCTGACTACAGAGTCACCTATGACTAGAGTGTTGGGTACGTTGTTTTGCCTTATGGGCTTTGGTTGAGTGGCACACTGAGTTTGTGGGCTATGTGTCATTTGGGTTGTGTTGGGGGTGGAGGTTGCATTTGTTTCTGCTTTGGAGGTCTCTGTTGCTTGAGCAGATTTTTATTGAGAGCTTCCACAAATGTAGGTGTGTGTTTTGTATTGCTATGTGTGTGTTTTGGTGGTGCAGGTTTTGAGGGACTATGTGATGAGTGTGGTGTGGTGCAAGTGTTTACCTTCTCATCTTGACTGTCTTGTCCAGTCTTGGGTGAAGAGAGCTTTGCTTCCAGTTTGGCTATATAAATGCATCTCTCACAGGTTGTAGTGTTGGGTGGTAGAAGGAGAGGGTTGTCTGTGTACATGAGGCAATTGTTGCATTGCTCCAAGATCCCCAGATTCATCAGGTAGACAGGAGAAAACACTGGGAGCTGACCCTTAGACATGCCTGGATAGGTGCTTATTTATTAAGTACTAAAAACTGTTTTCCTCTAGACAAGTGAGGAAAATTTAGTGCTGTAGTAATTTGTAGCTTATTTAGTGCTTGCAACGAGTTCTGAACAAGTGCTTAGCTCAAAGAAACAGATTTGAGTGCTAAAACTAAAAATCTGGCTAGTTCTAAGGGAAAATTTGAAGGGCAGACTTTATGGTGCCAGGAATAGTTTAACCCTAGCTAAGCAGCGATGCATAAAGTGTATTTTTTTTAAAATAACAGTAACCAATGAGCAAACTGATTTAAACAAATTAACCAATAAAAAGCTAAAAACTGAGCCCCTTCCAGCAGTTTTCGGTCAGACAAGTTCTAACTGCACACTCCTGCCACTAGGGTGCAGGGGAACCTTCTCCAAAAAAAGACGGTCTGGATTAGTGCTCAAGTTATAGAAACAAAGCTAGATTCAGCAGGTCTGAATTTAGTCTATGCTGCAGCAAACAAGGTGTACCAATTTCAGAAAGAAACAGTTCATAGGATTGTTGGAGAGCAATGATATCAATATGGGCTATGCACTCATAGATCTGGTATTGACAAACAATTTCCTTTATTTTGAAGGTCAATTGTTTAAGCAGGCAAACGGGGTAGCTATGGGGGCTTCTTGTGCCCCAAGCTTTTCCAACCTGGTTATGGCATACTGGGGGAAGCATTTTATGCCCAATAGTCCCTTTGGCGAATGTTGGACATTCTACATTCGGTTCCTGGATGATATTTTTATCATCTGGGCCAATTCTGCCACTAAATTGAATGAATTTTTTGACTATATTAACAGTAGTACATTCTTCCTCAGATTCACTCATACACTTGATCATGACTCGATGGCCTATTTGGAAGTAATGGTCAGCAAAGATTACTCCCGGAATTATTTTTGTTCCAATATTTTTCGCAAAAAGATTTTCTAACTCTTATCTTCATTTCGACAGTTGGCATCCACAATTCCAAAAACTGGCTGTGGTCAAGAGACAGTTGGTCAGACTGGCTCATATTGTTTCTGATGATGCCACTTTCATGGCTGAAATAGACAAATTGGTTGATATGTTTAGTAAAAGAAGCTACCTGCATGAGTTATTGGACAGTATTAAAGAAGAAGTTCAGGGTAAGAGAAGGAATGGATTTTACAAACCATTATTACCTGTTCCAGATGGTCCATCTGATTTCCAATTGATCGACAATAGCTTGTCCAAAGAAATAGTCATCAATTGCCCTGTATGAACATTCACTAATAGTAAATTTTTCTGTCAACATCTATGACATGGTGGACACAGTGTGTAAGTTTTGGCCAATTGTGATGAGTATTAATGAAGGCAAAGAATTGTTTGGGGACAAGCCAAAGGTTGTGTTTAGAAAGGGTAAGTCCTTTAAGAACCTTCTTGAAATGAAATGTGATGAGAGTTGTATGAGTAGGCCCAAAGGCATGCACAAATGTAACCATTGTAATTATTGTCAGCATGTTCTAATATGCAATTCATTCTTTATTGGGAATAAGAAATTTTGTGTAAAAAGACATTTCAATTGTTTATCATAGGTTCATAGGTTGGTACTAGGCTATCAGCCCTAGAGCCTATAGAAGCCTAGCCATGACAATTCCCTGGCTATTTCTTCCCACAATATTTACTTCCCTGTACCCCTGAGGTAATGAGCTCTTTGCCAATGTTGTAGGGCATTCTACATTGGAAAGACTATCCATAAGCTGAAAGGGAGAATTTATGAACATTTGAATAACATCAAGAAAGGGAAGAACACCAATGCCTTGTACAGGCACATTTCAGCTTTTCCTGACCACCACTTCAAGTTTGTAGTGATGGACTATATGGAATGGGATCCAAGGAATTTCAGTACAGAAGAACATCTCAACAGAAAGAAATTGATCTGGATTTTGATGTGCGATTGCCCCCCCTCCCCCCCACAGGGCTTAATGACTGTTGTTCCATCACCCCAATCCTAAAATTGAAAAGTTTTGAGGGGTGACATATGGAGTTCTTGTCATTGTTATTTTTGCACACTGTTTCACTACTTGGTTAGGCTACTGGTTTTTGTTCATACATAATAATTTTTATTTTATGCTTTAAACAGGTAATTTTTTCTGCTTTTTCAAATTTTAAATTTTAAGTTACATTATCTGTATTGGTCAGTTTCAATCACGACTACAAGATTTTCCTTTATAGTGTGTGGTTCATGTGATGGTAGCAGCCTCTTGATGTAAGACAAAAGCGCTTGACTGCTCTTCTTCAATAAATTTCTTGGTGGTTTGCTATTAGCCCATGTGGTGCCTTACTGGATTTGTGTGGTCCCTGGCTCTCCATCAGATTTTTTAGTTTGGTTCCTGGTTTTCTTGTTTGATATCTACATTCTAATCTTCGAAGAATTGTGTTTTCGGTGATTAGAAGTAGACCCATATATATATATATATATATATATATATATATATATATATATATATAAATATGGATATACTTCATATAGTTGACTTACCATGTCGTTGACTTTCATATGAGACCACATTGTCAAAAGTTTAAAATAATGAACACCCGGAACATCATATTTTCCCTCCTGGAAACTAACCGCTTGACCACCAACAACTAGAATAGAAATGTAACCAAATTAAACCCACCAAAGTTGGGGAGTTGTCCCCCATACACCTATATGGGGGGCTTCACCCCCCCAACTAAATATACTAACTCTGAGTTCACACTACATTCTGCAACAATCTGTACAATTGAGAGGTATGGATAGTATCTATTAGAATTTTGAAATATGGTAAATGCCAGTGGGGCTTAATCAAGAAATTGAATGGGATCATGTTTTGTAAGTTGGTGTGTTATCTTGTTGTAGTATATCTAACATCCATCCTCTGGGCCATTGATCAAGGAGACTCAGTTCTCACCACTGACACTCTTGGAGAATGTTCACTTTAAGAGAAAAATAAACACACAAAGTATTTTCAGACGCAGCTCACCGCACTGAGCCCAATTTCTATTAAGAGCACACAGGGAATGCAGACTCCCGTGGTGTGGCTGGACATCCTCTTCAAGCCCCAAATAAGGCTCCACACTGACCACCTCAGAGATTAGTCCTCAGCTGTGTGTTCCAAGCCAAGTATTCCACCACTATCTGTGTGAAATCAATGTTCTGTGTCCCTGTTCCAAGTAGCTGACACACACAGTCTTTGAGATTTGATTTTCACGCACACATACCTGGGAAAGGTTGGTACAGATTTACCTGCTATGCCACCTCCACCCAGACTATAAGGTAGATACTGCCACCAGAACACCCCAAAACCAGCTACTCTAAGGCTCTTACCAGGGTACCCAATTATAATTAGTAAAATTAATACTTATACAAATGGTAGTGTTTCCAAGCAGCAAGACTTTCAGGAACATGAAGCCACCGTGCCATTAAATAAATGCAAGTGCTCTGAAAGTTTAAAATATTTTCTAAAAGATCAGCCACAATGAAAGGTTTAGATATGTTTAATAAAAAATAAATATGACAACACTGAATATCTATTCAGAATAAACACCAGAGATTCACTTTACAGGGAATATAAAAACAACACAGATGGAAAAATTCAGACAGACACAAAAAACAATATTTAACTAATCTTACTATATTTTCCTAACTGACTGAAGAATTACTGTTCCCTACTTACTTGCTAAAGCAAGGAAAGATGAAGGTAGATGAGTGTCTCTATGTCAGGTCCAACAAAAAAGTGCCGAGTGTTACTATCACATCTCTCACTAGTATCTAAATACAATGTCATTGTTGACTACAGAACAACATCATATCTGGTCACCTGACACTGTGGTTCCCACACTAACCCCTCACTAGCAATTAAACCAGGATTTGGCACAGATGTGTCACAATACATACATAGAAGTTTGCTAAGGTTTAATACAGCATCTGGAAGCTATAAAACAATTCCAATACTTATATGCAAAAAGGCTTTTCATAGACAGTGTGTCTCTGGTTGCACTCAGACCTGTGAGATAAATCTTCATGGCCTAAACCAAGTCATTAAATTTCAGGCATTTTTTTCTTAAGGTTAGTTGGGCTGAGCTTAACCCCTTCCCTTCCAGTATCCTCTGTTAAATATATACATTTCAGCAGTTATAACAATACAGCCTGTCATACATGTATATTTCTTTTCTGTCCAGTAGGACCCACTGTTGATACATTATTAACACAAGCATCTTTACAATAATATGTTTAATACAAGCATCTGTACAAATCAGTTTGATATTCAAAATAAATATAATTATTTACAAAACTCCAGCTAGCTATGGTGGCATATGTTACACATGCACTGCCTTACTCTCTCTCTGGCATAGCTGGTACTATCGCACATCATAAAGAATGAACAACCGTGACTAAGGATATGCCAAAATTAAGAACTTTATTAAAACAATGCAATGCTTTCAGGTCCAAAAAAAACCCTTCCTCTGTGCTATCTCACATTATCACATCTCTCTCTCCTTTGAAGACTCTAGGTAATTTCTCAAATGACCCTGAAGAAACGACCCTGTCTGTGAATACAATAACCCATACCCTGTCTTGAGAGCCCATCTGCATTGGCTTGCTGACCCCACTACAGTACTGCACTGTCATGACATATGCCTGCAACCCTAGGCTCCACCTTAATAACTTGTCATTTTTCTGCTGGCTCAAGGTAGACTTGTTAAGGGATTGTGGTATATAACCAGAGTGAATTTCCTTTCATACAGATAGGGCTGACAATTTTGAAGTGCTCATACTATGGATAGACAATCTTTTTCTACAGCTGCATAACATTCCTTACCAGGTTGGCATCTACAGCTGAGATATACAACAGGGTGCTATTCTCCATCTGCGGAAGCCTAGCTGAGTACAGCCCCCACCCCTTGGTTTGAAGCATCCACCTGCACAACAAATTCTTTGCTGTAATCTGGACTGGCTAACAAACACAGGAGATCCTGCCAAAGCCCCCTTAAGCTTTTGGAATGCCTGCTCACAGGTTGCAGTCCACATTTATCTGGCCTGATTTCCTCATCAGGTCTGTGAGGGGATCAGCTATTGTACTATAACTGGAAATGAACTTTCTATAGTAATCTGCTGTCCCCAAGAATGCTCTCACCTGCTTTTTGGTAATAGGGCAGGCCATGCCTGAATAGCTTCCACTTTGGCAGGTTCTGGCCTGATCTTACCACTCCCCACTCTATGTCCCAGGTAGAAGACCTCTGCTATACCCACCTGACACTTACAGGGTTTAATGGTTAACCCTGCACTTTTCAGTCTGCCCAGGACCTCCCTGACATGCTGAAGGTTCTCTTACCAGTAATGTCTGTAGATGGCAATATTGTCCAGGTAAACAAGGCCATAATCTCCTGCTCCTGCTATGATATGATGTACCAGCCTCTGGAAGGTCGCTGGGGCATCTTTTATCCCAAAAGGCATTTTTCTGAGCTTGTATAATCTGAAAGGAGTCACAGAGGCTGCCTCTCTCTAGTAATGGGAGCCAAGGGCACCTGCCAATAGTCCTTGGTCAGATCAATAGTGGTCAGATTCTTAGCCCCACCCAGCTGCACTAAGGCTTCATCTGTCCTAGGCATGGGGATAGCATCTTATTCTGTGTGACTGTTTATTTTTCTGTAGTCCACACAGAACTTAGTGCTGCCTGAAGACCCAAGGACTGATGGACTCCTGGATTACTCCCAGTTCCTCAGAGTCTGTCTGACTCACTCAAGTCACCCTGTAAGGGGCCTGCTAGATAGGTATTTGGGGTCATGAATCCACATGGTGCTTCACCATGTGGACACCCAGGTTTCCCATTAAACATCTCCCCAAACTCCTGTAACACTGCTTGGATTTCTAGAACTGGGGTAGGGGTTAGCCACTGGGACATTGTTACCCCTTCCACTAAGGTGTCAGTCCAAGCCTCACTGAGCAGATCAGTCAACAGATCCCCCTCAGACTCCTCCTGCCACCCACTGCAAATAATCATCACAAGGGCCTCCCTATCATGGTAAGAGTTCATCATATTAACATGGTAAAGTTTGTACCCCTGCCTCCTGCCTAGCAGTTTTACCATGTAGTTAACATCACTAACCTTCCCTATCATTTTGAAGGGTCTATCCCAAGCTGCCTGCAGCGTATTGTGTCTGACAGGAATGAGCATGATAACCTACTCTCCTGTAGCATACTCTCAGGCTCAAACATTCCTGTCATACCAGACATTTTTCTGCTGTTGGACTCCTGCCAGGTTTTCCTTGGCCAAGCCCATGAACTCCCTAATCTTTGTCCTGACGTATGTCAAAACGGACTCATTGTAGGATTCACACTCACCCTCCCAGTCATCATGAATCAAATCCAAGGACCCTATCACTCTATGCCCATACAGCAACTCAAAGGGTGAAAAACTTGTGGATTCCTGAGGTACCTCTCTTTATGCAAACAGCAGATGGGGCAAATATTTGTCCAACTCTGTCTTAAACTGTTCTGCAAATGCCCTTATCATGGTCTTCAGTGTAGAGTTTAACCTCTCCTCAAGACCATTAGTCTGAGGGTGGTAGGGGTAGTCTTTAGGTACGTCACTCTACATTTCCACAGATAAGCCAGCAAGTGTGACGTGAAAGTGGCACCTATGTCAATCAGTATTTCTCTCGGGAAAGCTACCCTGCAGAAAATATCTAACAAAGCATTTAACACCTTCTCTGCCTTGATGGAGGACAGAGCTACCACCTCAGGGTATCTAGTAGCATAATCTACTGCCACCAGGATATATTCATTCCATGTGGAACTCAGGGTACTCAGATGCCCCACAATATCCATAGCTGCCATCGGAAATGGCTCTTCAATCACAGGCAAATGCATCAAAGGAGCTTTGACCTTGTCTCCTGCGTTGCCTACTTTTGACACTGCTCACAGGTTCTGAAGTATGCTGTTACATCCCTTGTAATCCCAGGCCAATAAAAGTTCTGCATAATACACCTTTTGGTATGCTTTATGCCCATATGACCTGCAAAAGGAATGTCATGGGCTATGGCTAGAAGTGCCAGACTGTAGGATCTGGGACATACCAACTGCTGTATTACCTCACCCTCTAGCCCTCCCTCTGGGGTCCACGCTCTGCGCAGTAACATTTTGTTCTACTTTACAGACTCCCCTTTTCCTAGAGAATCTGATGCCTCCTTATCTACCTCCCTCAAGCCTCATAATGTAGGGTCCAAGGTCTGAGCCTGTCTCAACTCTACCTTTGTGACCTTTCCCAGCTCCCCTTCCACAGGAAGTCTGGTATCTTCTGACAGCAGTGCCTCACTGTCAGCCTGAGTACTTTCACTCACCTTTCCCTTGCAGTCACTCTGTCCAAAGGAACATCAGTACCTACTGGCCGCTGTGGCACACCGTCAGGTTCACTGCTACAGGGTGACTCCCTCCCTTAAATAGCCACATCACCTGCCCTAGCTTCAGGTGTGTGGTCTATCTGGGTCTCCCCCAGGCTATCAGACCCACATGCATGTCTCCAAGCCTGACTTTATGTAACCTCATGCACACAGGGTACTGCATTATCAAAATCATTCCCTATCAAGACATCTGCAGGGATAGCCTCAAACACACCTACTTGCTTACTTCCTTTTCCACCTTCTGAGTCAAGGTGAATCCTGGTCAAATGTATTTGGAATGGGGTTCCTCCTAAAACTCTGATAGGAGTGGACTGCCCAAGTAAGTACTGCTCCTTTTAACCACTGCAGGCTTCACAATGGTTATGTCAGAGGCTGTGTCTCTCTTAGCAGTGGCTTGTTTTCCATCCACTAAGATAGGATACCAACTCTGGTGATTGTTTGGTACTGCTATTGTCTCCAGACAACTAGCTACAGACATACTGTCATTCCCACTTGCTGGCTCCCCCACCTTTTGTTCCCTACCTTCCTTCAGTGGACATTTGTATGATACATGGGCCCTCTGGTTACATTTCTGGTTAAAGATCTTTCTTTTCCACCTACCTACCTGGCTGCTGTGTGTCCCGAACCTGGAGCTTGACGGAAACTTACTTAGCTTGAATAAGTGGACCCTGCAAATACCTATATCATTTGCCTCTACCCTCCTGGAAGACCATTTCCTCTTGTCTGCTACACTCCAACCCTCCTGGCATCGGAGATATCTACCAGACAGACTGTGAAATAGCTTGAATAAGTGGACCCTGCAAATACCTATATCATTTGCCTCTACCCTCCTGGAAGACCATTTCCTCTTGTCTGCTACACTCCAACCCTCCTGGCATCGGAGATATCTACCAGACAGACTGTGAAATAGCTTGAATAAGTGGACCCTGCAAATACCTATATCATTTGCCTCTACCCTCCTGGAAGACCATTTCCTCTTGTCTGCTACACTCCAACCCTCCTGGCATCGGAGATATCTACCAGACAGACTGTGAAATAGCTTGAATAAGTGGACCCTGCAAATACCTATATCATTTGCCTCTACCCTCCTGGAAGACCATTTCCTCTTGTCTGCTACACTCCAACCCTCCTGGCATCGGAGATATCTACCAGACAGACTGTGAAATAGCTTGAATAAGTGGACCCTGCAAATACCTATATCATTTGCCTCTACCCTCCTGGAAGACCATTTCCTCTTGTCTGCTACACTCCAACCCTCCTGGCATCGGAGATATCTACCAGACAGACTGTGAAATAGCTTGAATAAGTGGACCTGCAAATACCTATATCATTTGCCTCTACCCTCCTGGAAGACCATTTCCTCTTGTCTGCTACACTCCAACCCTCCTGGCATCGGAGATATCTACCAGACAGACTGTGAAATAGCTTGAATAAGTGGACCCTGCAAATACCTATATCATTTGCCTCTACCCTCCTGGAAGACCATTTCCTCTTGTCTGCTACACTCCAACCCTCCTGGCATCGGAGATATCTACCAGACAGACTGTGAAATAGCTTGAATAAGTGGACCCTGCAAATACCTATATCATTTGCCTCTACCCTCCTGGAAGACCATTTCCTCTTGTCTGCTACACTCCAACCCTCCTGGCATCGGAGATATCTACCAGACAGACTGTGAAATAGCTTGAATAAGTGGACCCTGCAAATACCTATATCATTTGCCTCTACCCTCCTGGAAGACCATTTCCTCTTGTCTGCTACACTCCAACCCTCCTGGCATCGGAGATATCTACCAGACAGACTGTGAAAGTATGCTATTCATATATGTTTAACCCACATCAGCTGAACTGTGTGAACCAGTCTAGCTACTTGCACAGGACTGCCAGCAGCCAATAGGTCTGGCCCTCTTCACTACTCTACTCTAGACTTTCGACTACCTTTTTTTATACTTCTATCCTCTCTTCCCTCTCACCTTTCCTCCTTTATTAGCCACCTACGAGTATATCAGTGATATATATACTCCCTCAGGCCACTAGGTGGCATCCTTTGTTCTTTTAAATCTGCTCCTTCCTGATTTATTACAACACACACCCCTTTATCTCTTGATTTGGTGTCTGTACCTCTCCCTATCCTCTTTACCTCCTTTCTTACTCTCAGGACCCTGCTATACCAAATCCTACTACTCCCCTGTGCTCCAAACCTTAACATATTCATAGGTTTGACTCTACCCTTCACATACCTTATAACTATATACTTATTTTCTTACCTACCTGCTGTTTTCCTCTCCTTACAGATTGTTTTCTCTGTGCCACACC
Organism: Protopterus annectens; assembly: GCF_019279795.1. Taxonomy (NCBI): domain Eukaryota; kingdom Metazoa; phylum Chordata; order Ceratodontiformes; family Protopteridae; genus Protopterus; species Protopterus annectens. The sequence goes on from NC_056732.1 coordinate 1,486,871,703, forward strand.
ACTCCTTTGGCTCTTCCCGCTCCGTTAAGCTCTGCGGCCCCTCCGCCCCCCCCCCCCCACCCCCAACCCACCACCTAAGCACCTCTACCTTTATACCCTCATAGACACACCCTCTTAATCTATCCCCACCCTTCTAGACCTAGCCCTCCCACTTCACCTACCTGCCTACCCTACCTTCTAAAACCAGCCCCTCCTTCACCACTTATCTTCTCTCCTTCCCACTCTTCACACTATCTTCCCACTCTATTTCAGTTATACATTCTCTAAACATGTCTAACCAATGCCAACCTTTGCTACTTATATCCTTCCTAACCATCATCATCTCTACTTATTTCTCCACCTCTTATGAACAAGCCCTTCCTTATACTCTAACAATTCCACACAAAGTAACCCAAATATCCCCCCTAGCTCTAACAATTACCTATCTCAACACCATCCACAAAACTTCCTACCTCCAAGCTAAATATCACCGACTTTCTCACATCAAATATCCTACTCATAGCCTTAAAAACATTTTCACTACTACCACAAAATTTCTCAATCTTACAACCCTATATTAATCTGCTCATTAATACATGGTGATATCCACCCCAACCCTGGCCCTAACTCACCCCTACCAATCTCTAAAAGCCACCAACTATTTACAAGACCAACACTATCTACCAAACCTCCCAAATCACTCTCAATTGCTCAATTAAATATACGTAGCATCTGTAACAAAATACCACAAATCCATGCCCTCCTAGATGTCCAACAGTTTGATATACTCTGCCTAACGAAACTTGGCTCAAACCTACAATTAAAGATAATGAAATCACCCCTCCTGGCTATAACATACTCAGGCAAGACCGCTTAAACAAAAAAGGTGGTGGGGTAGCAATTCTGTATAAAACCGGATTGCAAATAAGCAAAGAAAATCATACTCTTCCATCTGATAATAATGTAGAAATAATTATTTCCAAACTTCAGCTCAACCCTCACAAAACAGTTAACATTATCTGCACCTATCTTCCCCCAGGAAAAATCCCACTATTTTAGAAGACCTATTAAATTGGCTTTCACTAAATCTCCCTCAAGAAACTATTCTTTTAGGAGATTTTAATATTGACTGGAATTTATGTCAATACACCAATCCACCCACTCTTATTAACCTACATGGCTTTACTCAAACCATTAACTCCCCAACAAGAACAAACAAACAAAATAACAAAGAAAGTATACTTGACTGGATACTTATAAACAGTCCCCAGCTAAAGTATACAACAGGGACTCTCCCAGATGACCTCAGCGACCACTCTCTAACATATATCATCAGGCATAAAACAAGTTTAACCATCCCCACACAAGTCATAACATCCCGTAGCAAAAAATTCCTAGATCCCATTCTGTTTCAAAATGAACTTATGCAAGTTAATTGGTCATCTCTTAAATCTCTCCCTATAGACGAAGCGGTTAACTACTTCAGTCATACTTTTCTGACAATCCTAGAACATCACGCTCCAATGCGTTCTATAAGAATTAAATCTAAAACAGCCCAATGGCTTTCTAATGCCACCAGGAATCTAATCCTTAGTAGAAACAAAGCCTGGATAAAATGACGCACCTCTAAAAATACAACTGATTTATTTTCAGAGAACAAAGAAATTTAACAAAAAAAGCCATTCTACAAGACAAGAAGAACTTTTATACTCAGCTACAACAAACATCCCTACACCAACCACATAAATTCTGGACCGCCATTAATACACTGCTATCACCAGGAAAAGTTGCCACACCAAATCCTATTGATTCTAACCCCAACTGCCCATTACAAACGGCTAATGCCTTTAATACTTTCTTTACCTCTGCCATTCTAAAGCTAGCTAACCAACAAAGCCCTGATACCTCCAAACTGCTAAACCAAGATCCCTCCCCCATTCCACCTCAAACCCATACCCACCACATATATATCATCCTTACTTCAAAATTAAAACCTACAACTCCCTCAGCCGACAAGTTACCAGCAGAATTCCTTAAAATTGGTGCAAAAGCCATAGCTTACCCCATCTCCATATTGATTAACAGGACCATAAAAGAAAGCACAATTCCATCATTATGGAAAATCTCTTATATTATCCCACTATTCAAAGGTGGTGACTCTACTGAGTATTCTAACTTTCGTCCAATAGCATTATTATCACCACTTGCAAAAATAATGGAGAAATGCATCCACAAACAGGTACTAAATCACCTGCTAAATAATAACCTCCTAGCTAAGTGCCAACATGGTTTTCGCCTTTCCATAGCACTACTACAGCCTTACTTTCCTTTATCGACTCAATAAATAATAACGCCAATAATAACATACCCTCTTCAGCCTTCTTCGTTGACCTATCCAAAGCCTTTGATATGGTCAACCAAACTTCTCCTCCATCGTCTAAAGTCCCTCTCTTTTGACAATACAGCCTTAAATTGGTTCACATCCTATCTGAATAACCGCAAACAGGCAGTACTCTGGCATAACCATCTCTCTGATCTCCTTCCCACCTCTATAGGAGTTCCTCAGGGCTCTATCTTAGGCCCTCTACTATTTTCCATCTTTATAAATGATCTTTACCTAGCTACTCCTCTATCAACTTGCATTCAATATGCTGATGATACAACCATTATCTGCTCAGCCCCAACACAGTCAGAACTTTATTCCCTTACACAAAATACCTTCACTACCATAGAGCAATGGTTCTCCAACCACTGTCTCCTCCTTAACCCAAAGAAAACCAAACTCCTGATTTTTACACCCACCATCTTGTCTCCCTCCATTAATTTCTCTCTCACAGCCAACAATGGCATCCTTATCTCCCCAGACAATAACACCAAACTACTAGGCATTACAATTGACAACCAACTCAAATTTGACACACATTGACTCTACAATAAAATCAACTAACAGAAAACTAGGCTCTCTGTATAGAATTAAATCTTTCCTTACTCCTGAAGCCAGAACCACTATAGCTAGAACCCACTTAATCTCTTCCCTTTTATATGCCTCCCCAATCTATACAAACCTTTCTAAATATAATCTTACCAAACTAACTACGTCTTATAATAATATTGCCAGATTTGCTACAGCATCTCCATATAGGACTCACCATTGTTCTAACCTTAAAAACTAGGTTGGCTAGAATTACCTAACCTTATACATTTTAACCAACTTACAATTGCCCATAAAGCTCTTTACCACCCAGACAATACCCCAATGCTCTCCACCCTCATAAAACCCTATAGCAATCTGAAAACCTGCTCCTCCAACAAAATACTGATTCATACTTCTCTTTCTAAGAACTCAGCAGGTGACTCCACATTCTCAAACTCAGTTGGGAAACTATGGAATCAACTACCTCAAGACCTCACCACTCAAACATCAATCCCACTATTTAAAACTAAACTTAAACATTTCTTTTCCAACCACTGGCTTTGCTCTTGCAATAACCCAGACTAACCTTTCATACCTCCCTACTATGAGATTTTTTTTCCACTCTCTCTTTATCTCATATACCTAACTCTCTACATAACTCTCTACAAAGCTGTTTCTATTACCTCACTTCTAATAAAGGAACTAAATCTCTACTTTCCATCTTCTTTTAAAGATGTATTAGACTAACTAGGTACTTTATCTGTACTGTCATATTGTACACTTTTCTAAGTAATAGAGAGACTTCTTACTGTACCTCATATTTGTACTCAAATGTTCTTAATTCTAACAGAAGGTTTAAAGAATATGTTATTAGATATTATTTGTATATGTTGATATATTTCTGATAAAGTTTTTGTTTTAATCTTACTATAGTAGTACTGTAGAGGAGCTTTTCTCCCCGGGCCTCCACTGAAAATGGACATGTATCCAGTTGGACTAGCCCGGTTAACAAATGTAAAATAAATAAATAAAATAAATAAATTTAAAACATCTAAACCTTGATCCTGGCTATGTACCTGAACTAGTGGCTTCACCGGTTACTGGTGAACTCTGTTGGGGTGGTTTAGGCTGCCCTCCATGTTTTCCCTTATGTTATGTGTGGCACTAGGTATCCTCTTCTTGTGCAGTGATGCCCTGCTTGCTAAGCAGAGATCTCCTTTTCTCCCCAGCTCATCTGCAGAGTTACACTTCTAGTCTGCCAACCAAATTCTCATGTCCTCAGGCCAACTGCTGAGGGCTGTTCCCTCACCAAAAGGTCTGACAGCTTTTTAAATGTGGTTACCTGACACCCAGTCACCCACCTATGAAAATAAGTGCTTAGCTCAGTAATGTAATCACATATGCTTTCATCTACCTTATGTCTATGCTTATGAATTCTTTTTCTGTGAGCTTCAGGTGTTAACTTATAACATTCCAGTAAACATTGTTTAACTTTGTCATAATTTATGGCTTTACCATGGAGTAAGAGGGTCAGGGACCATATCCAGAGCCCTTGGTCAGTATCATATTATCTACATACTCTTTCATATATACGAATAAAACTATCAAAATTGTCACCTTCTTTACACTGTGGAAGAAATTTACTGACCTATGTTGTTTCTGGGATTCAGTTATTCCCTTCCCATTACCTCCATGTTCCTGTCAAAGAATCAGCATGTCCCTCTCATGTTAACACTGCTTCTCATTTTCTTTGGCCTCTAAATGCCGCAGTCTCTCATTTTATTGGCCTCCATATGCCACAGCCTTTTTGCCAATTTTAATTTCATGCATTTTGCTCCCAGTTCAAGTCTCTTTAACTCCAGATGGGGTTTTAAATCCTCTGAGGAAAAGGTGAACTGTCCTGTTTCTGAGGGCTGCACATCCCCATGACCAGACTGGTTGTCTTCCTGGTTGCTGGTCTCTACTTCAGCTACAATTAAGGCTGAAATCATTCCATATTTAGTCAGGTTGGGATGCACCAGTCCTTTGGATTTGCACACCTTAGCCAACTGGTTCACTGTCAGCTTGCCATAATCTTCTGCAGACATTTTTGCTTGATTTCTCTGACTAAACTAAACTAAATAAAATAAAACTGTTTTGAAAAATGAAAGTATGTGTGTTTACCTTGTGGTTGCTGAGAGTACATACATCTTTAGTTTCAACTGCTTACAGGCTACAGAAGGTCAATTAATATCTGCACCTCTGCTCACCAATATATCACACCTCTCTTCTGGGCCAGTGATCACTGACATCTGTGGGGAATGTTCACTTTGACTGAAAAATAGACACACACACGGTATTTTCAGATGCAGCTCTCTGCAATGAGCACACATTCCCTTAAGAGTACACAGGGAATGCACGCACCACTCCTGGGACTCGACTTCCTCTCCAGACCCCAAATAATACTCCACACTGACCACCTCAGAGTTGAGTCCTCAGCCGGGTGTTCCAAGCCAAGTTCTCTACCACCATCTGTGTGAAATCAGTGCTCTGTGTCCCTGTTACAAGTAACTAACACACACACTCTTTGAGATTTGATTTTCACACACACACATACGCAGACACACACACACACACACACACACACACACACACACACACACACACACACACACACACACATCTGGGAAAGGCTGGCACTGATTTACCCGCTATGCCAACTCCTCCCAGACTATAAGATATATGCTGCAACTAGAACACCACACACCAGATACTCCAAGACTCTTTACCAGGATACCCAATTATACTTAGTAAAATTAATACTTATACAAATGGTAGTGCTTCCAAGCAGCAGGACTTTCAAGAATGTGAAGACACCATGCCACTAAATAAATGCAAGTGCTCTCAAAGGTTAAAATATTTTCTAAAAGAACAGCTAAAATGAAAGGTCTAGATATATTTAATAAAAAAAATATGACAATACTGAAAATCTATTCACAATAAACACCAGAGTTTCAATTCACATGGAATATAAAAACAACACAGCTGGAAAGATTCAGACAGATAAGGAAAAACAATATTTAACTTAACTAATCTATATTTTTTTTCTGACTGAATTGAAGAATTACTGTCCTACTTTTAGGAGGAAGCAGGATGAAAGAAGAAGGTAGATGAGTGTGTGTGTGTTAACACAACAAACAAAGTGCCTAGTGCTACTATCACATCTCTCATTAGTATCTAAATATGATTTTAGTGCTGGCTACAGAATGACACCACATCTGGTCACCTGACTCCCTTCACACTACCACTACTAGTTACTAGTAGCTGGTTTGGCACACAGGTGTCACTGTACACATATACACACATATACTGGAAGCTATGAAACAATTCCACCACTTCTACCCTTCCTGCAGAAAGGCTTTTCATAGACATTACATCTCCTGGTGCATTCAGACCTGGGGAGATAGAATCTTTATGGCCTAAACCAAGTCATTTAATTTCAGACTATTTTTCTTAAGGTTAACTGGGCTGAGCTTAACCCATTCCCTTCCGGTATCCTCTGTTAAAATATATACATTTCACCAGTTCCAACAACACACCCTGTCATGCATATGTTTATTTTCTGTCCAGCAGGATCCACTGTTGATATATTTTTAACACAAGAAGCTTTTCAAATACATTTTTAACACAAAACTCCAGCTATCTGTGCTGGCATATGTTACACATGTACTGGACTACTCTCTCTGGCACAGCTGGCACTATCTCACATCATCACAATATGAAAGATATCTTCTGGAGTGCAAATATTTGATCAATTAATCAAATAATGATGAAGTAACTGAATATTAAAAAGATTATGCCTTGAAAACATATTTGAGCTGAGCAATCAGGCTAAGACTATCAAATAAAGTATGTTTGTTTTTACCTCTGTTACTGACTTATTACTTTTTATATTAGTTCTAAAGTTTCTGTTTATAGAGCAACTGAGATTATAATATCAGGGCCTAGCAATGTGTTACACAGTATATAGATGTTTCCACATGCTTTAATCCACCACGCAAAAAGAGGATGAGAGTGATAAATTTTAAATGAGCTTTGTCAGGTTTAGGAATATCCTGGTGTTTCTGGCCTTGTTATAAGTACATCTGAATAAAACAAAGACTCTGATATTTATATAAAAGCCCTACTAATGAATCTGTTGCTACTAATTTCAAAATCCTGCCCAGGTATTCATCTCCTTTGGACACTATATCTTAATCAGCCTCCTTGGCATTACAGTTAATCACCACCTCAAGCTTTCTTTGCATGTAAAATCACTTACTTTGAAATGCAAACCAAAAATGTGCTCTTCTATGCTTAGATAAGAATGTTATAGTCATGCATGACATCGTCACTACTGTAAGAGCATTTCTATTTCCTGGTCTTCTCTATGCTCCTTGTATACTGGCTGAGTTGCCTAGTCCCCAGCTCTCATCTTTTGGACAGTGTGGTTATTATAGATTAATCTGAGTTGTGACTTTACATTCTTCCAGGATACATCATTGTCTCATCTTGAAAGCCTGCACTGGCTTGAATCTCCCTTCAGTGTATGTGTGTGAATATATATGCATACATGGTTCTAGGACTATTCACTGAAAGCACATTTCACTGAAACACATTTCACTGTGCACAATTCACTGAAAACTCAATTTACTGAAAACACAATTCACTGAAAGTTATATATGGCCTTTTCCCCATTGTAGTGCGACCTGGAGTTAGTATATATAGTAAGGGGGGGTGTAGCCCCCCCCCCACCTATTTTAAATATTTTGAACTATATACATGGATACTTGCAATTCCAATAAATTACACTTTTCTGAACATAATATATATCCAAACTATGCCCCCCACACCCCTTTACTATATATACTAACTCCAGGGTCACACTACAGTGGGGAAAAGGCCATATATAACTTTCAGTGAAATGTGTTTCAGTGAATTGTGTTTTCAGTGAATTGAGCTTTCAGTGATTTGTGCACAGTCATTTGGGTTTCAGTGAAATGTGCTTTCAGTGAATAGTCCTAGACCCATATATATATATATATATATATATATATATATATATATATATATATATATATATATATATATATAGAGAGAGAGAGAGAGAGAGCAGTATTTGTATCAGTTCTTTTACCAGGAGTGAAAAGGGTGCAACTGCCTAATGCCAAGCTTAAAGGACAGTATTAGTATGTATTTAAATTCAGTTTTGTTTTTAAAAAAATCTAGTTGTTTACCAAGGTGGATAGAACTTATGCTTAAGGTGCTTCAGTGGAGTAGTTCTTAGTCTGTGAAGAGAAGTCCTGCTTAGTTTTATTTAGTTGTTAATGATCTTGTTCAGTAAGGAAAAAATAGACACCGAGTCATAGGTTCAGATTCAGTAGACCTTTGTCTTCTCAGGTAGTGGTGTGTGTGTGTGTGTGTGTGTGTGTGTGTGTGTGTGTGTGTGTGTGTGTGTGTGTGTGTGTGTATACATATACACACACACATACACACACATGTATATGTATATCTGTGTAGTATATATATATATATATATATATATATATATATATATATATATATATATATATATATATACAGGCACACATACATATGTATGCACGTATATAAGAATCTTACACATGCCAACCTACATATCCCCAAAATGCCCTTCCATTAAGTCATTTTACAAATTAATTATTCAGACTAGAATCACTGCTCACCAGGTTTACATTTTACAAAAATTGTTCCTATTTAAAGCTGTTTTAGTGGCACATTGTTTACTGTGTTTATTTCTGATCTCTGAGATAATTTTTCACAATGTTTCACCATCTGTCTCTTATTTTGTAATCATGTCCTGCCTCTGCAGCTGCTCCTCAGGTTTCACTCAAAGCAGTTTTGAATGCCTTCTGATATTCACACCATCTGCATTAATGCTAATGTTCATGATCTTAGGCATCTATCTGCTAGTACCAAATTTTACTTCTTTCTTGCATAGTATGCACTGTGTATATAGAGATATATATTTTTCCTATTATTATTTAATTTTTATTAAAATAATATATTGTCTTAATTTATGCCTTTTCTAGTTTGCAAAATTATCTGTTGATATACATTTTATGTCTTGCTGGAATTTTCTTTGTTTATTGCTTTCATAAAGAAATGTGGATCTCTTCTATCTGTATCTCTACTGTCAATTGGTTATTCTGAGTCAGAATTTTCAAGTTAACAAATAAAACACACCTACATAAATGTCTTCATACATATAGATACAAATATGCATATATGCATACACAAACATATACATGCATGTGTGTATAAATACATATATTCATTATATATACATATGTACATACTATATATACATGTGTACATACATATATACAGTATATATATATACATACACACACACACACACACACACACACACACACACACACACACACACACACACACACACACACACATATATATATATATATATATATATATATATGTATATACATACAGATGTACATGCCTACTGATAAAAATAAGTGAGTCACGACAAATATTCAGGATTAGTGGAAGGTTTGTCCATTTGTGACAGGATGAGGTAGCTAATGGCCTGCTGCTGAGTCCATCAGGAGGTTTGTCTGGGTGAGCTAGGATGATGTGTTATTGGATTGTACAACTGAACAACAGAGAATGAAGTGGCTGACAGCTTTCTGTTGGGATTATTGGAAGGTTTAGTTGGGTGAAACTGGATGAAATGATTGATGGCTTCATGTGTTTACTGAGACATTTAGCAGAGTGAGATAGAATGCTCTTACAATTAGAGATATATTTGTCTGGGTTATTTTTTTTTTTCAAAAACATTTTTATTTAATTTTGTTAATAAACATGGACATAAAGTATTAAAAATAAACAATATAAAATATAATAACTATTTACACTATATACAAACATCCATGATAAACATTTGTTTTATCCAAGAAAGGTAATCAATATTTATCTAACAATCTCTCCAATTTTTGTCAAGCTAGTCTTTTGTGTGTTACATTTGATGATCTCTGATAAATAGTTTGCATTTCTTTTTTACATACAAATTTTGCTATTGAAATAAACTCAGTAAACATAAGATCTTGCTTATTTTTCCAGTTCAATGTAATTATTTTTCGAGCAATAGCTAGAATTAACCAAAGAACAGGTAACTAATGTCTAGGAATTACACTTGGGGTAGGGACATTGAATAATATCAAAGAGCTAGTAATCTGACAGTTATTAGACCACAGGGCTTTTACGAAATGTCTAAAATCACTCCAGTATTGTGTGAGAGTTCTACATTCGATAAACATATGAACCCAGTTGGCTTCAAGAATATCACCACACCTCCAGTATTTGCTTTCATTACTCTTGGTTATAAGGTCAATTTTGTGTGGAGTGTGAAATATTCTATGAATAAATCTCCAGGTATATAGTTTACAATATAAAGATGATGAAGTGTTTTTTATTGAATTTAATAACTGTTTCTTATTATCGTTAGATAAAGGTTCACTATTAATCGTTATGGAGTAATTCCAAAATAATTGGTCAAAAGTAATCAAGTCTTCTCGTAGGATTTTATATACAGGTGATATGATTCATTTATGTTCAATGTTCATCAGACTACACCATATGAATAGTTGTATCACTCTTGGCATAATATCAGTTTCCAGATTTATTGACACTCTCACTTTATTTTCAACAAACTGTCTTAAAGATTGAATACAGAGCCAATTATCTTGACAGACGTTATATCTGGCTAAGAAAAAGTTAATTGGTTGGATGTTCTTATTGTCTATAAACTGGTGCCAAAACTTTAGATTATTCTCTTTAAGATTCCACATCTTATTGATATTGAAGGTATCTAGGCAATCTGGTGTATAAGCTATGGGAAATGTAATAAAAAAGGTGTTCTTTAGACTATAATTGTTGTTGATTATATTTTTGAAAATATAAAATATTTGGTTTATACCATGTGAGAAGTGCCTACATTTCTTATTATATAAGCAATATCCACGGAGTATGCAAAATATTTTGTTAATTCCAAAGGTTTCCTTAAACTGAGTTTCTGAGTTCTCAGAGGAAGTTATATGTATTTCATGTAGTTGTTTCCAGCTAGAGGTGTACATGGATGAAATCCATTGTAGTATTATGTTAATAATAACAGATTTGGAATATAATTCTATGTTGAGAAAGCCAATCCCATTACTGTCCCAGGCCCTAACATGACATTTATAGGCTATTCTTGGTTTCTTTGGGAACCATAGAAAAGTTAGTAATAGGGAATCTATTTGTTTAAAGAATTTCTTAGGAGGAGGTAAAATCAATGATTGTATGTAAAATAAAATCTTGGGCAAAATAATAATTTTTATAATGTAAGTCTGTCTTCCATGGTGAAAAACATTTTGTTCCACTTTTTAGTCAAGCCACTGATTAAAGCTACCAGTTTAGTGAAGTTAAATTTAATAGTCTCATTCAATTTATTCTTAATACCTATTCCTAGATAATCTATCTTATCGTTTTCCCAGTTGAATGTATTGTATTTTTACAAATTGCTATTTATTTTCTTTTTGATTAAAAGTGTTTTGGTTTTATTTTGATTAAAATTGAGCCCTGCGATTTTTCCAAATAGAGTTATGGCATTCATAATATGTTGTAAAGAATCTTCTATGTCACTGAATGTTAGTAGAATATCATCAGCAAAAAGTTGAACTTTTGGACAGTATCCCTCATTACTTGAAATCCTTTGATATTTGGGTTATTATTAATAAATGAAGCAAAAGTTTCCACTGATAAAGCAAAAAATAATGGGGATAGAGTGCAACCTTGTCTAGTTCCCTTATGAATTTTTACTGGGGATGATAGACATGAACCAATCTTAACACATGCTTTAGAATCACTATAAATATTTAATATCAGTTTAGTGAAATCTGAAGTAAAGTTAAATTCTTTAAAGATTTTTTGTAAGTATGACCAACTAAGGGAATGAACAGACTAATAATAGTTAATTGTTTCTTGGTTTTGTTTGCAATATCAATTAGAGATAGTAGCTTAATAATATTGTCATGTACTTTTCTATGTAAAATAAAGCCAGTTTGATCACAGTGTATTAGACTGGCTAATATATTCTTTAGTCTTTTGGCCAGGATAGACATGACAATTTCATAATCAATATTTAATAATGATATGGGTCTATAGGATGCACATAGTTGGGGGTTCTTACCTTGTTTCAGAATGGGGGAAATTATTGAGTACTTCCACAAGGGAGGGAAAATTAAGTCTTATTTAACCATGCAGAATGTGTTTAATAACAACTTTATTCTGTGCTCTGGAAGAATTTTATATATTTCTGGCATTATCCATTCTAACCCTGGGGTTTTATTATCCTTCAGATTTTTAACTTATTCTTTCACTTCTGCTAAGGTTATTTGTTTATTTAGGGTACTATTTTGTTGTTTTGATAGTTTAGTCTTGATATTTTCTTGTAGAAATATATCTATTACATCGTCTGAATCTAGTGATGACTGCATGTCATTAATTGACCAATAATGATTTCTAAAGGCTTCGAATATACCTCCTAAATCAGTTGTTCTTTTTACTGTTATTATTCTTGTATTCAATTTCATTAATGAGATTTTGTTTATTAATTTGTTTGGATCTGATAGCTAGTTTATGTAAATGTCTGGGTTTACTGAACAGGACTGTAGTTTAATCTTTTCTAAGCTTATAGCAACCTTATGATTCAATATTTCAAAATATTTGTGGTTTAGCTTAGAAATTTCAGTAAGTACTGCTTTATCATTTGATTTTAAATTTAGTTTCAAATTATCTATTTTGGCTTGTAAATCTGAAAGTTCCTTGTCCCATTCCTTTCTCCTTTGAAAATACCAAGCTTTAACTCCACCAAAGTTGTGAACTTTTAATGCATCCCAGAGTATGATATCTGTTACTTCACCATTATTGTTTTCCATAAATGCATTTATTTATTTTAATAACCACTTCTTAAAACCTTTTAACTTAGTAACATAGGCTGGGATTCTTTGAAAAATTATCATATCATCTTTTTTCACAGTCAAGCTGAACAAAAAGGCATTGTGGTCAGAGAGTGGACATGACTGCATTGCAACATCACTTATTTTAGAGTAAAGAGGGTTAGAAACAAAAACATCTTATCAATATTAGTTTGTGTGCCAAATCGGAAAGAATAATGAGTGTATTGAAGTGAATTTTGAACTCTTAAATTATGTATGTCTCTAAAATTCATTGAGGCTATAAAACTGTTTACCTTTTTAGTTTGTGTCATTAGTTTAACCTTACTATTTTTAGAGGTGCCATCCATCTGATAACAAGCAGTTGAAATCTCCAGCCAGAATAATTTCTCCCTTTGCATGTAAAGTAATGAGATCCAAGTATTTCTTCACATATTTAGTTCTTAGACCAGGAATCCAGTATGAGTTTACCAGTGTGAATCATTTCTTATTAATGTCTAGCACTACTAAGTGTAACATTCCATCTTTATCTGAAAAGGTGTTTAAAATTTTAGGTAGTGTATAAGTATTATTCCATAGTATAAGAGTACCTCTCCTTTTGGCTCTAAAGCAGGAATCCGTGAGAACTGTAAAACTATTAAATGATAATTTTTGCAAATCCTTCTCCAGCAAGTGGGTTTCCTGCAAGAAGATTATCTGAGCTCTGTGCATTTTAATGAATTTAATTAAACCAGCTCTTTTGACTTTGTTATTTAAGCCATTAATATTTAATGATAAGCATTTATATATCATCATTTGTTAAAGTTATATTTAGAGCATCAATAATACCTTCCAAGTATAATGACTTGAAGTAATTCATGAAGTTATGTATCATGGATGAGTCAAAAATCTTTAGAAACATATTCTGAAACCAATATCTAAGAAAACATACATGCATGGAACCTAAAGTTCCAGGTTTAGTTAATAAATTAACTAAACCACCCTTTTACACCATCTCACACACCAAAAACATACATAAATAGCTTCTGCTTTAAATGTAGTATATACAAACAGTAAAGCATTTCTAAGGTAACTCAAACAAATATGAACATAAAAAGTCCATCAGGCAATCACAGTGGAATCGTATGTAATATTGTGTAAACCACTACTAGGTATTGGAAAATAAGGAATCAGTTTCACCAATTAACCTAGTTGCTTTATCGGCATAAGCTTCTAATACCTATATATGTTATACCTGTATTACAGTCTCTTGTGTTTATAACTATAGCAATACAGAAAAAAGGGGGGTACCATATGTTGGTCTGTTAATATTAATTGAACAGAATAGAGGTACCTAGAACATTTTAACAATCCATTCCTACAGTGTGTGTGGTCATACAATGATTTGAATCATAGTATCATAACTATCATTGCAACTGTGTCTGATTATATTGCTTTAAATCTGCATCAGTGAGAATACCTAATATAGCTTAAAGTTGCTTAAGCATGAAAGCAGCAGAAGGAAAAGGAGACTCAATTCTATATATATCTTTGCATTCAGAATATTAAAGAAATTGGTTGTTTAAGCAGTCAAATATTAATATATTATCATTTAGGGCATGCTATCAAAGCAAAGAATGGTATCCTGTCAGACTTCAGTGTTTCAAAGCAACAGACATACAGTAGCATTAAAATCCATTAGACTAGTAAAATAATCACACCATTAAAGTCCTAGCTTGTTAAAAATACATATTTAACGTGATTCCATACCTTTAGATGCATAAAAGATGAAAAAAACAACCAAAAAAAAAACCCAGTTACTGTTTCTTCTAGTTTCATTTTCAGCTTTACTTCCTGGTTTCTGAGTCATGTATGAGTTCAAAGGTCATGTGATGTCATCGCTTACTGTATTCTTGCTTCCAGCTTCTCTAGCTTGCTGCTAGGGCCCTGTAGATGCTTGTGAAGAAACAGTCACAGAGGCTTAGAAAAGGCATTTTTGGCGGGAATTTCAAACAACTAAGCTTTCTCCATTCTAAAGAAGCATAAAAAGAACACAAGCAGCCTCCACAGTGAAAAAAACATGAACAGCCATTTTCTAAAAATGTTGGGAAAGTAAGATTTTCCCCATAAAGTAATAATGTACATCCCTTAAACTAAATTAGGTTAAGAATTAAAATTAGAGCATTTAGTTAATGTAAAGTACCGAATGTTGATATATTACACTAAGAAATGCAGATTTTAAGTAAAGACATATATATTAATCATGATATGAACATCTTTCGAAACAAAACTATCTTAAGTAAACCATCTCCTAAGGGCACTTTTATTGTGGGGATTCCATACAGTGTAATCATAATAGACTAAACAGTAAACTCTAAAGTGTTACCTTACCACTAACACACATGAATGCTTTACTTTGGAAATCATGAATTAATAGTAAGATAGCATGACTTTTGTATCCCAAATGAATACATAATGAAGTTAACTGTGCCCCGGTTATAGTAAACATATGGTATGAAAGAAAAAGAAAAAAAAATATATATATCTATATAGACATACACATATATGTACATACAAACACACACATACACACACACACACACACACACACATATATATATACATATATATATATATATATATATATATATATATATATATATATATATATATATATATATATATATCTACATGCACATACACATACATACATGTATACATACATAGATATATGCCTATGCAAAATAAAGACCTTTCTTTTGTATATGTATTCCAATAAAATATTATATAAAATAAAGACACTTTACCTTTGCTTTGTGTATATATTCCAATAAAACATTAACTAAAGAGTTCTGCAAGAAAGTATTTAGTATTATTTGATAACAATCCTATTTGTCTTTTAATTTTTTATTTGCACTTTCTTTGACAGTCCAAGTGTTCTTAGTTGCAAGTCTTTTCAGACTCTGTGTAGGCCATACCATGTCCTCTATATCAGTTAGTATTTTTTTTCTTGTGAATAAAGTCCAAAGCCTCTGACAAAGAGCTAAAGATCTTCTCACCTTCTGGTAAAAATATTTTTATCTTGGAGGGAAAGAGAATTTGTGCCTTGATGTTAACTTTTTTAAGAGATTTTATCAAGGGAACACATTTTTTCCTTCTAGATATAACAGAAGAACTATAGTCATTGTCAAAACAAACAAGTTTGTCCTTTATCTTGATGGGAGAATTATTCCACACAGACTTCAGAACCAAATCCTTATCTTGGGAGGACAAAAATCTAAAAATGATGGATCTGAGGTTAGGAGAAACTGTTGTTGAAGCAGGTTTTGCTAGAGACTGGTGAGCCCTCTCTATACCAAAGGAAAGGGTTTCAGGAAGATTTAGTGCTGTTGGAAGCCAGTTATTAGGAAAGTGTATCATATCAGTTCCCCCCCCTTCCTTTTCTGGTACTCCATAGATTCTAATGTTGTTTCTCTGTGACCTACTTTCTAGATCTTCCAGCTTTTCTGTTAGTTTTGTATTCTGTTTCAAAAGAAACTCATTTTGACTTTCACATGATTCTATCAGTCTGCCATCCATATCTGTTACAGATTCCTCGATAGAAGCAATTTCTTCAGAATGCTTTTTAGCCATTTCACTAAGAATGTCCAGCTGCTTACTACAGTCTTGTTTAATGGTATCTATTTTATTCTCTAGTTTGTCCATTTTTATAGATAGTTCTTAAATAGTAGTTATTAATGTTTGCAGCTCCTTCTTTACCACACTGTCCTGATGAGAGTTCTTCAAGTTACTCATACTTGGATTTCTTGAGGAAAAACCTCTTGACAGGAAAAAATAATAAAAACTTATGTTTTTGTACTAATTTTTGAAAAATAATATAGGACCTATATTTACAAATCATCTGGTATACTTTTGGATTAGTAATTCCAAAAATTAGATTAAATTTCCTGCCCAGAATAAAATGTTATAAGCAGAGCTAATGTTCAGTGCTGCTAGCCATCTGGCATCTTGGCCACGACCCCTGCGTTATTTTTTTAATATGTTCATTAACCTGTGTAATAGACTGATCAAAACGGCCCCATTTCAGCCATTCCATGAGAAAATAATGAAATATTGATACAACTGTGTAGGCCAAGGTGAAATATTTGATTAAAGAATTGGTAAAATGTGAATATAATGAGCAAAATGCATACAAATAAGGCATTTTATATGCAGCACATTTTTTGTATAATGTAGCAATGTTCCAAGGACTGATAATTAAAAGCTAGATAGTAGCAATATTGGCATGTAAACAAAACTTATGAACTCTGAGAAATGCAGGCTGTATGGTGTTCACTATCATGTGAATAAACAGAATTTATTATGAGCTACAAGAATGGCTTACAAGAAAAAAGTGGCAGATCAAATATAAACAGTGATGTGAGATAAAGTCAAGTATAAAACCTTACTGAAAATGTTGTGTAATACAGAGAAAATACACAGAACTGAAGCTGAGGCAGTGATATGTCTAGCAGTTACACATATAACTGAAAGAGAAAGAGAAGTAGAAATTAATTATGAAGTAATTAATAAAGATGGCAGGTAGATAATAGCTTGACAGATGACTAAAATCTACTGGAAAAATGTACAAGATGTAGATGCAGAAAAAAATACAAAGTAGCAAATAAAAACTAAAGTGACATATACATAAAATGCAGGGTAAAGGGCAGGTGGCGGGTCCAGATTTTATTAGTGCTTAAACTAGGGAGAAGTCTGAAATTACAATCTGATAATGGGAAATGAGTTAAATATACAACTAACTGTAAGCTAAGTAGCTATTTGCCTGCTCTTGTAATTAGAGAACATTTTGATCAGGTAAAAAGTGTCTGCCTGCATTCATGGTCAGAGAAAATTTTGATCAGATAATACAGGGTGAAGTATCTGATGGCATGTTCTTACAATCAGAGAAATCTTTAATTAGGTAAAATTGTGGGCCTATCTCATACCAATGCACATAACACATGGTGCTGGGGCTGTAGAAGTAGAGATTTGGCCAGAATTGTTAATGACACTGGATGTCATCTATATGTTATGGTTATCATGGCTTTTCACTGTTGTTTGGAAGATGATGATGATGCTGGGAAATTTGCGTGGCAGACCAGCCTCCATCAGGAAAATGCACCACACATTGTGTCCATGAGTGCATGCAAAATCTCATCTGACACATAATAAACAAACAGTTTGACCTTTATAAGATGCTTTCTTGTCAATTATCTACTACCCTGCTCCAGATACAAGGTGATGACATCTCTGGGACATGAGATGGGTTCCATTTTAAAGGTAGAATACAGTGTTAAGAGTTGCATTTTCAAAATGAGTTTTGAATCTTTTAGCAACTTCTGTATGTAGAATATCAGGGTACAGATGTGGGTCAAATTACAAACATACACACACAAAATTCAGAGAAAGCCTCCTGCTCAGGCACTATTAGAATCATAAAACTGAAAGGATAATAATATTAGCTAGATAGGGATTTGGTGGCCCTTAGGACTTCATTTTGAAGAAATGATGTGACTGGAGGCCAACCTGACTGGAATCATTACAAGTCACTATGCTGGCACTCCATCATCTTCCATGAGGTGACAGAAGGAAGAATTTGACTTTGAGGATTACAAAATGACTGACCTGCATTTTGCATCTTCTCTCGTGTACAGTAAAATAGAAAAACATTGTCACAGTTAACCATTTTTCTTCTTTCTTGATCTGGAATCTGTGTTACAACCCTTGCATTATTTTTTAGAATAGTATACAACATTCTTCCATAGGCTACCTGATATTTCATTTATAGACAGTACAGAACACCAAAGGTAGACGTATTGCCAAGAATATAATATAATAAGTTTTCTTTTGCTCTGCAAATTTACAACAAGCTTTCAGGCAGGTGTTTTAGCTACTTTTGTATATTTCTGTTAGATGCAAGTCATCACTTTAACATGGGTTTTGGCTGCTTAGCTTCTGGGTTCATTTGTTACTAAATGTACTCCTGGAAGTCCAGAGCATGTCCAAAGCATGTCCTCTTGAAGCTCCTTATTTAAAGATAGCTCTGCAGTTATAGCTTTGGGTTAGCTTTTAAAATGTGCTTCTGAACACTCACATGAATATCTGTGTGCTTCATTGACATGCTGTTTCTACATATAACATTTGTCATTCAGTTGATAAGCATGAAAACTAAAAATGTAAGTTAATTAGAGATATTTGCATGCCTCAGCTGGTAACTATTTGAAATTCCAGAACATTGTCACAATTTAATAATTGCATTTTTCTGTTGAAGACTAATAGGAAATCCTTAATGTTTGATTCCCTGAAAAATAAATGCACCACTACTCCGAGTGAACTGAGAGTCCATGTGCATGGGCTTGTCCTTGTGTACTCTAATCATAAGGTGTTTTAATTATTATCAGGAGGGAATACCACCTCATTTCCTTTTTAATGTTGTAACAGTTGACAGCCAGGCTGCAGTAAGCCTACAGCACATAACTCCATAATGGAAACATTTTAAATACCTCTGAGAACTTGCATCAGTTCACTAATTAAACTGGTTTATTTAATGTTCTGTATTCTTTAAACAGTTGACCAAATTCATCTGTATTTGCGCACACCAAGAATAAACAGTCATTTAGTATTTAACTTGAAAAGTGCAAACACATCAAATACAGTAGCATACAGATTAGGAATTTATTTTACCATTTGTTTACTTAGACTGGATCAGCTTTGAGGCAGAGTGTTATTTTTAGTGAGTTTTTATATTTAACTTAATCTGACAGTTGAGTCATCTAAGATACAGAAACAGTAACATGATACAGATCGGTACACAATTTTGCAGCAATGTCATTATGTGCTACATTCTAGTTTATCGCATTTGCATGTCTGTGATGTGTCTAGCCTTTTAAACCTGAAAATGCAGGACAGCTGCATAATACAATGATGGCAAAAAAGCCAAACTTTATTTGACCTGGTTACTTCATAATTCATATCATATGAATCATTACTTTATAATACTGTGACTGAAGCTATGGGAGATTGTGATGACATATTTTGAAAATGAAGTGAAATACATGTGAGACTCAGTTGTCCAGTTCAATTAAACAGGAAAAGGATTGTGATTTCCAGTATCTTTCCTAAAAATTATAGACCTGTGAGAACTACTGCAGACATGTGAATTAAAGGCTGCACCTTGTCCAAAGGTTATATTATTCAGTGTTATATTAGTGATACTTAATACTGTCACCAAATGATGTCTGTAAAGTCACACTGCGAATATATGCATGTGGCAGGTCCTGAATGGAAAGATTCTTTATTTGAAGCCTATAAAGTCTATCAGCATTTATTCATCACTTGTATTCTCATGACTTTATTTGAAAGTGAAGTGAAATATGTATGAGACTTAGGTGTCTAATTTGATTAAACAGGAAACGACTATAATTGAAATATATTTCCTAAAAATTATACACCTGTAGAATGGATTAGTGTATTGTCCTTTACTTGGGACTTACTGGGATAGACGTCTGCACTATGTAACTTCTGCTGAACACTGCAGCATTGACGGCCAAATTTCCTTTCATGTCACATCTGTGCTGCTGGAACTGTACTGGCTTTCTTTTAATACATTTTCAGAGTTAGTGTTCTTGCCTTTACAACAATTTACAACAATTTATAAAGCCGGATCTGTCGAGCCGCCCTACCTCAGAATTCTGCTCCTGCTATATATCACCTACTGCCACCCTTCAGTTATTACTGTGGGACTGTTAGCACCATCAAACTGCAACTAATGACACGTGATGAATGCACCTTTGCAATTCTGGGTTCCTTCCATTCTAGTTCTTTGTTTCCTGGCTGACACAGGCTACCTGTTTTAATGATTTAAGAGAGAGTTACATTTTAATAATTTTAATAAAATACTTCTCCAAGACATTTCTGTTTTGATGGGAGATTTCAGCCTGCTTCAACTTTTTTTTTTTTTTTTTCAGGTCAGTTTTAAGGTATTGCCATTATTTATGTATCTGCATTACTTGTTATTTCTCAACTGGAGCGCCTCCTGTGTGGAGTCTGCATGTCCTCCCTGCAGTCGAGTGATGTTAAAGACATGCATAGGCATGAGTGTGAATGGGTGTGCCTTCTTTGAAGGTTGGGCATTGGGCCGGCAACTCGGCACTGTAAAATTCCACTGCCAATCATTAGCAGGCCAGAGTTCTGCTGTGGCAACCCCTAACCGGGAAAAGCTGAAAGACATTATTACTTGTTATTTTTTCTGTTTTATGCTATATAACACTAAGAATATGGAGGCTTTAAAGAATTTTTTTTGCCTAAGTGTTTGTAAGCATTACAAGTGCAGTTTTAATATTTCGCATTGTCTTAGTGTTTGCACCAAGAATTTTACCCAGTAACTATTTTGTTTATTCACACTTATAGAACAGTCAGAGAATAGATTCTTTTGACAACTATTGCTTGGATAACTTACTGTCTAGGGCTTTTTAGACAACAGTCTGTCAAACATTGATTATCTAGTTTAGATTTAGACTCAGCACTTGTTCATAGGTTATTACCATGCTAACTCCCTTTGCAGGGTGTTTTAAGCCTAGCCAATTATCCCATCAGAGAATCAAACCCTGCACCATGTGTTTGGCAAGGTAAACACCTTAACCATTATGAAGAACCTTAACTATTATATCAACCACCAAATTGCAATAAATGTATCTATCTTGTGAAGTGGTTCAAAGTAAACAAAGTAAATTAAACATGCAGTGAAGTTGCCATCTAAGAAGGCACTTCCTTTTCAGGCCAGTATGCTGAGTTAGAACTTGCAAGCATACAAATTTGCCACCCTTCACTCTCCTTGCTGAACAAAATGTTACACATTCCGAATTAATACTTGAAAATAATATGAATAAAAATTGTAGTGCTGATTTTAAATTTATACCATTTAAAGAAACACAACTACTTCAAACAAATCCTTTCAAGTGCCAAGAAATATTGTCCTTATATAGTGATGCTGATATCACTGGTATTGCAAATATTGTTCTTATATAGTGATGCTGATATCACTGGTATTGCAAATATTGTCCTTATATAGTGATGCTGATATTACTGGTATTGCTCCCCCAGTCCCTAGAGAAAATGAATTAAAAAGAAAACTACAGACTGCTTAAGGAACAAGAATCAGATATGCATTTGGGGACAATGACTATGTACTGGTACTTTCTGCTCTGTCTGTATCTGATTATAATGAATGTAGCACCTGATAATAATACAAATTGTAGTACTGTTACTGCTGATCACACACAACAGCAACTTTATTAACAAATGCTAATACCAGGAGACCTCTTATTAAAGCAAGATCTTTCGGCTTCTCCCGTTAGGGATCACCACAGTGGATCACCAGTCGGCAGATTGATTGGCAGTGGAGTTTTTACAGTGTCGAGTTGCTAGCCCAGTGCCCAACCTTCACAGAAGGCACATGCACCTACCTGCATGTCTTAAAAACTCACTCAACCACAGGGTGGACATGCAGATTCTGCACAGAAGGCGTTCCAGCTGAGAATCAAACTGGAGAACCTTTTACTGTGAAGCGACAATGCTAACTACTGCACAACCATGGCCAACATTATTAAGCAAGCAATAATGCCCAAAAAGGTGTGTGTTATTGTGGAAATAATGCCCACCCAACTGTGTTCTGATGGGAGGGTCTCTACACCCCTGGAATGGCATTATCTTCACAATAACACACACCCTGGAGGGCATTATTGCACTTAGCGAATGGGCTGTGTGCAAAATTGTTGTGTTTTACTTATTATTTTTTATTACTATATTTTTATATATTTTTGATGTAAAATAGTTCCTCCACCTAATGTTTCAAAATTGCTATAGTATATGTAAGTGGTATTGGAGGACATGTTTTACCTCCAAAATATAATATCTTTAAAAAAAATCCTGATATTTATTTTATTTGTTGGTCCCTTACTCCTAAAATGTGTGGTTTGCTGCCGGTCTTTAGGATCGAAGTCACTAAAACATAGATTTGACATTCAGATTTGTATTTCCTTCAGAAAATTTATGCTAACACAAATCCTGTTATTCAAGCAGTTTTGTAATTTTATAAGAGCAAAAATTGAAATGTTTCTGTTTTTGAGCCTTTGCTCCCTCTTTATTTAGCCTTTATCCACATTTCTTGAGCTAAAAGGTCCAGAGGCATGCAAACCTTTTCACTGCTGCTGCTGCCAGTGGTCAGTCAGTCGTACTCTTTTTCTCACGCACACACTTTGTGCTTCAGAAAATGCATGCTAACACAAATCCTATTATTTAAGGAACTTTGTAATTTTTTTCAGAGCAATAATTAAAATCTGTTCCTATTTGTGAGACTTTGTTCCCCCTTTATTTTAGGCTTTATCCAGATTTTTTCAAGTGAAAAGTCAAGAGGTATGCAAACCTCTTTTGCTGACAGTGGTTGATCTCACTCACTCACTCTCTCTCTCACAAACACACACACACACACACACACACACACACACACACACACACACACACACGAATATTTAAAATATGTTCCTATTTTGAGCCTTTACCTCCATTTATTTTAGGTTTATTGAGATACCTTGAGGTAAGAGGTTGAGAGGTACATAAACCTCTTAACTGCTGCCAGGGATTACTCAATCACTCTCACACTTCACTCTGTCTCACACACACACACACACACACACACACACACACACACACACACACACACACACACACATGCACATTTTTTTCTGTTTCATTTATTTTTTTACACTCATTAACAGCAACAGCACTGCTTAGTGAGTGTACAATAATAGCGTGATCGATCTCTTTATCTCTCTGTCTCTCACTCTAACACATGCATACACTCTCACACACAGACATAAACACATACACACATTTTTATTTTCATTTTCTTGTTTTTTTTTTTTTATTTTACACTCGCTAAACACACGTAAATTAATTGAGGCTGTTAGTTTGTTTCAATCTGAGCTCTACAGCAGCTTGATATGCTGCCATGAGGTGGACTTGTTTTTCAGTGGTCATTACCTGTAGAGCACCACCCTTCTGGAGAACATCCCTTCTCCAATCAGGGTGCGATCTACAGGTCACCCGTTCTCTAAGAGGTGTTAATAACCTTTTGCCTAAAACTAGCAGATCCTATGTCACTATGGCCTGTGTACAATGCTGCAGACTGGGTCATATCATACATGCTTGATTTAAACATAATTGTGAGAAGCTAAGATTTCACTATGTGGTAATGATGGCTCACCTTATTGATCTAAACAAAGTGGATGTGAAGGGCATGCCATCCACTCTAACATAGATCTTTGAATTTTTTAAGCATAGGGGCATTTGTTTCATGATATACCCTGGCAAACAAATACAAATAAATGAGTATATTACCAAACAGTTTTACACTTATCTCCATCTCCAAGATTTACTTCTATGAACATTAAGATGACAAACAGCTTTAACAGTAGAACTAGATGGACAGATTTAGAGTTTTGTTCATCTTATGTATCCTAGTCAGAAAAAAGTGTTTGGAAGATGGAAAGGAATGCATAGGATCAATACCGTATTTGTCACAAAATGATTGTGTCAAGACTGACTAAACTTCCAAGCATTTTTTTAGATCTGAATTCCATCGTGGGAAAACTATGCTTTATTATGTGCCACCTCTATAACTGTAATTATGAGTAATGCTAGAAATATAAATAAACTGAATGATTCGTACCATCCAGCCTACCAGGACAGGGCTAATTCTTTGCTCATATTTAAGACAAGGTTCAACAATGAAAAACCCCTGCTTACTTTGAATGGTTATAATGGTTGTCATAATTGTAGAAAAAGCCAGTACTAGAGAAGGGATTCCAATCTATCTACTGAATAGTCCTCTGCATTCATTTCTGTTTAATAACAAAATTGTTGAAATAATAGATGTTTGGATCTAGAGTTGATCTTAAAATATTTTTTACAGCAGGTTTAACATTTCACTATAACCCAAAGTACTAGTTTTAGATATGATATCAGGGTAGCAGTTAATATTATCAAACATTTATTTTGTTGATAATGTGAACTGCAAGTTAATTTTTCTCAACATTTGCTTTAGCAAATGTCTATTTAGTAAAATGTCCCAGCTGCACATAAAGATAAATAGGCAAGTGCAGGCAAGTCCAAGAGACGTAATGAATCTACATCATCAGACTTATGACATGACTTCTTGTAAGTAAGTCACTTCTCCAGTGACTTCCTGGCAACTTCCCTGTATAAACATAATTTAAACTGATTTCACTTGAAACATTTCAAATGACTATTTATTAATGGCAGGAAAACAATGTTTATTTACAAGCAGCTCCCACCCGCTTGACCTTATTAGTTCAGAGTTTAGCATGTGACAGCCATTGTTGGCATGAAGAATAGCAGCAAATCTAGTGAATATGTTGATAAAGAAACTTCTAATGCAGAAATCCAGTTATTCTTATTGAGATTCATACAACTGTCTAGAAAGTAGATTAAACAGATATCAGATAAACAGAGAGCATGAGAAAATTATTGGGTTAACAAAAGAGGCACTGGAAAACCATCATGTAAGGCTACAAGAGATAGGGATGGAGAATGATTATATCTTGAAGCAAATACAGCAACTTTTGATGAAGGCAGACAGCTTAGACAACAGAAGGAGGTAGTCAGAGCTCTCCATCTTTGGCACTGATGATGATGACATAGAAAGAATGCTCTTTCCTTTTTGAAGAAAGCCAGCCTTATTGAAAAGTAATGGTGGGTTGCAAATAGAGCTCAAGGAAATGGCAGGGTCAGTAAAAACAATGTCAGGATGACTTCGAACTATGATTGCTTACAGCTGCTTGAATGACTGCCCCATGTTATTATAATGGATCTTGTACCTTTTTTTAGCTGTGATTTCTCAAAAAATAGAGGAGGAAAGTGAGGCCAGTGGCTTTTTTATTAAAGAAAAAGGGTATGAATACAAATATAGATTTTCTATTTACATTGAACATTATATCTGATAATGCGTGATTGTCATTGACTAAACCTAATGCAGTTTGGGAAGAACTGAAGCATATGGGAATGGCCACTGAGTCACAGTACATGGTGCTGGAACTGGATTCACCCCAAAAGACTCTAGAGCCTTTTCAGATCCATCAACACCCATGAAATAACCACAAGGAAGAAGCCCTGAATGGTGGAGACAAGACCAGGAGAGTGAATGTCATAGCTGGAAGTGGCTGTCAAGCATGATATAATATTTTGCCGCATAACACTTATCTCACTCAAACTGTTTGGATGGTAGTCTGTGGCTAGATTAGCAAGGAATCAGCACTTGCTGTTTCTAAATTAATATCACTTTGAAGTATGATCGAAATCATTTATTTTATACCTGGCTTCCATGATGCATGTGCTGTATGGCAAAGCTCCATCCTGCCCTTCCTCCCTCATTTTATGGTATTCCTGTCTTTCTCCCCCTCTCTACTTGCCCTCATTACCCTCTGTCCTTCACTTATTTTCTTCCACGCCTTTTTTTTCTCTAGTGGACTCACCTGCTGTATTTTAGACTTGCTAGTTTACTTTTCAATGGGATATAAGGTTCCGTGTTTCCTTTTGAAGTGTGCAAGAGAAGGGGAATTAGACATAGAGGGACCTATTCTGAATGAAGATAGTCCTGGATTTAAATAACTTGGTATTGCATAGTGTGTCTTTCTGAATTGTAAAATATATTCCTGATGAATCACAGATGAGTAGCTTATGGTGTACTTTATCTAAGGGGTATAACAGACTATCTATAAAGTTATTGCAGTTGGTTTAAATGTTGTAAGGCACAACTTCATATGACACTGCCTGTTAAATAATATACTTTTGAGACTATTTATCTGATACGGCTGTGAATAAAGACAAGAGGAATGATATAGCAACACTCATGATGTTTTACTTTTTTGTTAGAATAATGTAATGCTGGTATAGATGTGTATGAGAGGTCTGCAGGGAAGTCACATATAGAAGGTTATCTGGAGGAAAGTACTTATTCAATTTGGGTGGAATAGGGTTCAGTTGTCCCAGGCTTGGATCAGGTGTGCTAATTCTGGTTAAGGTACCAAGGAGTGACATTTATTTGGTAATTTGGAAGTCATTTACAAGGTAATTATAGTTATCATGGATAGGCTATGTTTGACTTTGTTTTAAAATGGTAGTGTTATTGCTTGGGCTCAACTCTTCCATGTTTTAGTGATACAGATATAGGAGAGTAACCCTGCTGGTGACCAGTGCTTGGAATTCTACTCATGGAAATAATTCTAATCACAAAAAAAACAGGCTTTACTCGGGGAACATGAATAGGTTCTGTGATATATTGACTGGCCTACAGTTAAAGTTGTAAGTAGAATCACTGGAGGGGAATGTTTTATAATTCTTATTATTAATAGCTTTATTCTGCATGTAAAAAGACAAAGTGCTGAGATACATGCAGCAGAGATAAGCTGGCATTTTAATAATACAGAAGTTATGCCTATGTGCCAGTGAACACAAAAAAGTGGGCCACTTGACTGAATTTATTTCAGTGGATTCTCATAACACAGACAAAAGAAGGGAGTAACAATGCTGGTATATAAAGGGATTAAAGTTAAAATTAAAGATAAATGGAGTAAAGGATCTGGATAGTTTGCAGTAATTAATTGTTGGTGGTCTGGGTCATTCATTTATGTTTGGTTGCATCTATATGCTCTTAGGATCATCTTTTAAGGAAATAAGGCCTTGTTTGTTGAACATTCTAGACTGCGCTAAAAAGGATCCCCTTTTGGGAGACTTCAGTTCTACAGGTAAGCCAGAAGACATGTCATCTGTTAGGAAGCCCAAACTTTTAATGTCAGAAATTATTAGTGGTATTTATCAAGGGGTATCTTTGATAGAAGGGAAGTGCACCATTTAAAGGACTCGCTTCTTTTTCACACAATATTTGGAAGAGTTTAAGAGCTAGTCTGTAATAGACTGAGTCCATTTGTCAGAAATATTGCAGGTGAGGTAGAAAGTTGGGACATATACTCAGCAGTTTTGTCAATCATTTGCCTGTATTTAACAAGTTGTCTCCAGGAGTCAAATTTCACCCATTGTTTGTCATCATAATGATATAGCCTTCAAATACCTGAAACCAAACAAATTGGTCCCAGTACTCTGGTAAGAAATACGCGATTTTAACTTAATGGTGTCTCCCTTAGCTACTACACTATGAGATAAAGGGGTACATGCATCAAAAACAAAAGGAGTTATCAGCTATGGAGGTCAAGAAGTGGGAAGCTGAACAAGCACTTAGGATAGACTTAGACTACTAGAAATTCTTAAACAAAGTGACGGCAAACTCTGCTACACAGGAAATACAGATATTTCTGCAAAAGTTCTGGTGGACTATTAAAGCTTTGTCTTCTAAGGTAATTAAAAATGTAGCTCTACAGTCAAGGATTAATTCAGTTAGCAGCACAGTAACATCCAATAAGTTGGGGTACTTGCATATAAAGCATGATAGTTTGAAATACTAAAGAGGTTTTAACTGTTTTTTTAGAATATATACAAGGCCCCTACAGGGCTTGAAAAGGGTAAGGTGTGGGATATTCTTGAGAGGCTGTATCTTTTATCACTTTCAGATTGTGAGAAAGATCAGTTTGTATCTATCATTGTGGAGGACGATATGTTAGTACTACTACACAGAAATAAGTTCCAACATGTCCAGATGAACATTTGAGTGCAATCTATCAAAATATGAGTTTAGTAATGCTACAGGATTTCATTTTGATTAGCAAAGATGTTGACATGAAAGGTCTAGTGCTGAGTATCCGGGCTATAACAATACAGGAAATAACTGGCAAACTGATCACCTAGATCTGTATGATTTTATTAAGGGAAGGCAAGTTACAAATGCCATCAGATGAGTAAGTACACCAATGAAAAACCCAAGGCAAGTATTACTTCTGGGATTAGATGTTTAGAAGAATTTTGACATGATGTGATGGGAATATACTTATTTATCATTAATGATATATAGTTTTCCAAGAAACTAGGTAACATCTTAGGATCTTTATATAACAGGATGTCAGTAGTTGTAAAACAAATCAAAATCATAGGATCATAGGAGGTTAATAGGCTAATGCCCTGGGCCCTTACAAGCCTAGCCAACAGTTTACCCCAAAAAAGAAACCTCAGTCAGCACCTGTCACTCCTATCAATGAGGGACACAGGTTGAGCCCCTTGGACAAATTTGTGGTTTCCCATCCACTCATCAAGGTTGGGCTTGAAGAGGGTCAGTGAGGTACTCTGTTTGACATGTATGGGAAGTCTATTCCAGAGATGGGGCAGCCTCTGAGAGACAAACCTGTCTCTCCAGCAGGTTTTGTTGATGTCGCATATTAGATTTAGGCCTTTCAAGTGGGTAATGCACGAGGAGTTAGACTTATGGATATAGAGCATCTCTAGTAGGGCAGGGTCCGATATTACATTGTAGGTGAGACACAGATCACCTCTCAGCAATCTGTACGATACCAAGTAGAGTGATGGTGATTTGAGCCTGTCCGCATAGTACACGTGTTGGAGACCATGGATTCTCTTCGTTGTGAGGTATTTCTGTGGCCTTTCCAGTTGGTGCTGCTGTTTGGAGAGGTACAGACCAAATGGGGCATTATACTCAATTATTGACCAAATGAGGAAGGAGTTCAAAGAGGTAATAACCTCCTTTTTTCTGGATGAAATCCCTTTACTTATGAGATGAACCTAGTAAAAGGCTTTACTCACCTCTGCCATTACATGTGGGATTGTTGTCAACTCTCTCACCACAGGTTGTGTGCTTAGGAGGTTGCCGTTGATGTGGTAATCCGTAGGGGCTGTGTTGTTGCCGAATAGTATGATAATACATTTTTTTTTTTTTGCATTTAACTTAAGGCCATGACTTTGGCAACAGTCATTTGCTGCTGTGAGACCCTCTTACAGTATGTTAACATCATTTGGGGAGTCAATCACAGCACCCAACTTATAGTCATCCACAAACGTGGTCAGCCACAGACCTTTTGTCTTTGCCTGGACCTCTGAGAAGTAAATACCAAACAGTAGAGATCCCAAAACAGATGCCTGGGGAATACTACCAGAGACAGGTCTGCTGTCAGAGGTGGAAGCACCTATTTTGACCTTGTGGGTCCTATCGGTGAGCCAGTTGGCCACCCATATAATGAGATAGGGATTTGCACCAAGTTGTGTTAGCTTTTCGATGATACCTGAGTTAGGGATTGTATCAAAGGCCTTGGCCAAGTCAAGGTAAGCTGTATGTACTGACTTTCCCTCATCCAGGGCCTTGGTGAGAGTCTCAATAAAGTCAACCAGGTTCAACAGGCAAGATTTGCCCTTAACGGATCCGAACTGGGTGGGGTCAAGTGCTTGGAGATTGCCTATGTCCTTGTTTATGAGGTCAATAATAATACAGTCCATGGCCTTACAGATCAGACTTGTCAAGCTAATGTGGAAATAATTTCCAGGGTCAGTAGTGGCACCACCTTTGTGCAAAGGGATGATAATGACATTTCTCGACTCTGCTGGAATGAGGCCTGTACTTAGGCTATGGTTGAATAGGGTGCTCAATGGTGAGCCTAGTTCTTGCTGGAGATGGTGCGGATTACAGCTTTAGATACTATCAGGTCCCATGGAAGCTGTATTATTTGCCTTGGATAGGGCCTTTAAACTTGATCTACAGAGATGTGAGGTGCAGGACAAGTACTGAGGATGTCAAATGCACCTTTGGGGAGGTAGGGGGGTGCAGTTTGCACTAAACCTGCTAGCAGGTTTTCTAAGTAAACATGATCAGTGTAAGTGGTACCATTAAGTACTAATATGGAACAAAACCTGGACTTTGCCATGGAGGCTCCTGACATAACTGAAAAAGGCTTTGTGATTTTCCTTTGTTTCAGTGGCTCGTTTCAATTCATAATTGGCTTTGGAGGTTTTCACATGTGATCTAATTTGCTTGTTGAGGCTGAGGAGGCAGTTTTTCCAATTTGGAATTTGTTCTTTTTTACCCTTGGACAGCAGTTTCTTCCTTTTGTTGTAAAGCCTGTTGACAGAGGATGTCCACCAGACAGGTTTGTGTTTCCTTGAGGAGCAGATTTTAGTTCTGTTGGGTATGGCTGAGTCCATGCAGTTGTACAGGTGCTTGTACACTTCATTGGCATGCTGTTCAGCATAGTTGTCTGCATCCTCTGAGGGGGGCAGTGGTGTGAAGCTACTGACACCCTCCCTTAGCCAGTTGTAGTCAGCTTCTGAGAAGTTTTTTAGCTTGGTTATGGCTGGGGAGGGGAATGTTGAGTGGGATAAAAACTTTGAATGAGACAGACCAATGATCTGATCTCATGAGGGAAGAACATACTATGGGAGACGTGCAGTGGTCACCCATGTTGGTGAGAACCAAGTCCAGAATGTTATCTCCCCATTGGGAGGATGAGACGAGCTGGTCTAGTGCATTAGAACTGATGAAGTCAAGGAATCATTGGGTGAGTGCATTAGTGCAGGAATAATTCACCCAGTCTATGGTGGGCTAGTTGAAGTCACCAAGGAGCAGGGTGTTAGGGAGTACCTTGAATGAGTCAAGTAGGTCCAGGTAGGAGGAGTGGGTGTCCAGAGTCATGGAGGGTGGTCTATAGCTGGTTATAACTTGGATGGGTGTCTTGCCAACTGTCAGTTGCACCTGAAGCAATTCCAGTTTGTCATGTTGGCAAACCAGCCTGTCCTTAATGAAGATAAGGACTCCACCACCCTTAGGCTTCCCAACCTCATTTTGGGGTCAGAATGCATGGAATGAGGTATAGCTGGTAAGGCAGGGCTGCTCTCCGCAGCCCTGAATCAAGTTTCCATGACGGCACAGACATCGGCATCTTCCAGTGTGAGGAGAGCCTCCAGTGATTGCATTTTCAGGTTAAAGCTCCTGGCATTAAGTAGCATGACCTTCAATTTGCTTTTTGACAGATCTTTTATGTTAGAAGATTTGTCTTTGAGACATAGGCTAAAAAAGGCACAATGGGGAGACAAGAGCCTTGGCCAGGATCTGGAATCCCAGGGGTGACAGTTGGAGGCAATCTCTGGCAAAGCATCAAGGCATGTCAACCATGTCATCCCAGGCAGACAGATACTGGATACCCTTGGAAAGATGATAGAAACTAAGCCAATTGTTGAAGTCAATTATTTTTTGTTGGTATTGTGATATCAGTCTTGGTAAAGGTAGAATGCTGTTAAGGGCTAGGGTCCTACCTGCCTGAGACACATATTCTGAGAGCTCAAACATGTCTCTCTTCATGTAGTCCAGGGAGGTACGTCTCAAGTCATTCACACCAACATGGACATTGACAGAGTCATACTTTTACCTGTTGTGGAGAGACTTAAGTGAGTGCTTGATGTGGTGGATTCTAGCAGCTGACAGACAACTGTCTGTGACCTTTTCCTTGTCGAGCCTGGTGAGGGGGACATCAGAGTGTCTCACAATTGAGTCACCAATGACTAGTATGTATGGTTTATTGTTATGCCTTATGGGCTGCGTTGGCTTATTGTTATGCCTTATGACCTGTGTTTGTGAGACACTGGTGTGTTGTCTGCTGTGTATGATGTGTTTGGTGTTGTGTTTGGAATGTTTGTGAGTGTGTTTTGGAAGTCTCTGCTATTTAGGTACATTTTTATTGAGGACCTCTGCATAGGTGGATGTATACTGTGCTTGACTATGTGATGTGGGTGGTGTGGTGTTTGTGCTGGCAATCTCTCTTTGTCAGGAGTACTGACTTTGGCACAAGAGAGCATGGATCTCAGGTTACTGATATAGATGCATTTCTCGCAAGTAGAAGAATTATGTGCCAGGAGAAGAGGGCTGTCAGTGAACATGAGGCAGTTGCTACACTGTCTCAGTATGCCCATGTCAACCAGGCTGGCAGGAGAAACTGATGGGAGTTGTCCAGACCCAGTGTTCTGGATACTTGGCAGACTTATGGAGAGAGGGTTTTGATAAGGGTTTGACCACAAGAGTGTAGACCACAAAAACCTTCTTAAATGTAAAATAACTGGCCTGAAGCACAAGTGCTAAAACCAAAACTATGATGCTTAGAATAGCAGACAAATTTAATCAGGCTACTAACAAGCAGTAATAAATGCAGCAGAATAAGAGCACTTGAGCACTTACAAGCAAACAGCAAAGCAAAGTAAGGGAACAAAGTAGGCAGAGCACAGTTAGTAAGAGTGGCTGAATAATGTGTAAAAAAATTCTGTTAAGTGGAGAGGGAGGAAACAGAAGATAATTCAAGGTTAAGAAACTAAGGAGGTTGGCAAATGAGATGGGGCTGGGAGGAGTTTCCAAAGACAAATTTACATCAGGGGCAGGCAATTCTAAAGCCACCAAGTTTAAGAATACAAAAAGACTTGGGCTGGTGGGTGAGAAAACAAACAAACTGCAGAGAGAGAGAGAGCGAGACCAGCAATACTGAATCAATGAAACAAATAAATAAATGCAGTACAGTCTTGTTAACTATCACAGAAAGAGATCTATCTGTTTTCATCTTGTTAGGATGAGGAATATAGGAAGGACACCCTCTTTCATAAAATCTGCTTATCATAGTGATTAAACCATTAGCTAATGTAATAAGGGAAAGCCAGATAATTAAGGAGATTCAGCTTGGAGAAGAAAATCATAAGATAAGTTTGTTCACCAATGACATACTGATATATATATATATATATATATATATATATATATATATATATATATATATATATATATATATATATATACATATACATATATAGACAGGTGTAACACTCCCTGCACTTTAGGAGTTGCTAGAGGTCTTTATGCAGTTAGCATGATACTCCATTAAGGTAAACAAAGCTGTGATTCTAGCTCATGATTATGTGTCATCAGTCTCCATAGATGGCTGGTCTTTGATTGGTTGACCAGTCATTTCAAATAGTTAGGAGTCCATACTGCTTGACCTGCACAAGAAATCAAAACAATACATTTTAACACGCTTCTAGAAGAGAATAAATGCTATAGATAAAAGTGGATGCAACTTGTTCTGCCCTTGGAGCAAAGGGTATTAGCAATAAGAATTATGATGACAGTGTTTGCAATGAACCATATCCTACTAAGAAGATACTATATCAGCAATGTACTCAAGTGTTAAGATTTGTTTGGTGGTCAAAGAAGACACATCCTAGTAGAACTATCACTAGGAATTTTTGAGTATTGCTAGATTATGTGTGCTTTATTTACCTAGAGAAACACATATGCCCCTATTATTGTGCTACAGGACACAAATATTATGCCATGAGAGAAAATGCAGCTAAAGCTGAGCATCAAGTGTCTGTTAGTGAGGGACTGTCAGATCACAGATGGTGGTAATAGAAATGTTTACACTTCTGAGGTGTATGCCGTGGTGATGTAGCGGTAGTGTTGCTACCTCACAGCAAGAGGTTCTCCAGTTCGATTCTCAGCTAGCGTGCAGGGAGTGCCTTCTGTGTGGAGTCTGCATGTCCTCCCCGTGGGTCAAGTGGCGTTCTGAAAGACGTGTGAATGGGCATGCCTTCGTTGAAGGTTGGGCATCGAGCTGGCAACTCGGAACCGTGAAAATCTACTGCCAATCATTAGTGGACCGGAGTTCTGCTGTGGCAACCCGTAACCGGGAAAAGCTGAAAGACAACAACAACACTTCTGAGGTGTATGAAAGCATAGTTACATTGAAGGAATGTTTAGCAATTCTGTTTGATCTCTAAGGGATATTGAGCACTAAGTGTGATTGTTAACAGGGATTTCATCTTTTTTTTTTTTTTTTTTTTTTGTGGGTGAGGGGCACCAAGGCATGTGTTTCTTTAGATGGTTAACTTCAGTATTTCATACAGACTTTTATTAAGTATCTGCAGGTACATCATTATGTGTTAAAGAGGCAATGTAGGTGGTCTTTGACAAAAAAAGAACAGCGTGTCATAATGCATAGAGCAGACAAGGATCATTTTCTAAACTAGCTCAAAACTTAACAGGGCTGAAGGTTTTAAACCCCAACAGTTTTTGATCTGAATGGGAGCACAGATTATTTATTTATTTATTTTATTTTATTTTACATTTGTTGACCCAGATATTCCGACTGGATATATGTCCATTTTCAGCAGAGGCCCGGGAAGAAAAGCTCCAAGATAATAATACACATTGAACATTTAGTAAATGCTAGTTTCAAGCAGATTACAGTCAGAAGCAATACCAGCAATTAGCACATATAGTACTAACTTATTATAAAACACTTTACAAAACATAACATTATTTTCAAAGTTATATATGCATAACATTACATTCAGGTTTAAGACACATTGAGCAGCGGTTATACAATTGACCCTTCCCAAAATGGTGTGGTATAAAAAAGTTAGAAGTAGTTGAAGGTAAGGCACCTAAGTAATAGAGAGGTAATTAATCAGGGTTAGTGCAAGGACATAACCAATGAGTTTTGAAGTACTTCTTGAGTTTGTTTTTGAATTGAGTTAGTGAGGGTTCTAGGGTCAAGTCAGCTGGGAGTCTGTTCCATGTTTTTCCAACAGAGTTGGCAAACAGAGTCCCCAGCTGAGTAGTTGGATTTGTATGTTTGAACTAGGAGTCTAGTGGATGATCGCAGTGGCTGAGTGCTGGTGTAGGGGCTGATAATATTTTTTTAGTGCAGGTGTATTTTCTGGTTGGTAAAGGACTTTATGTGCCACTATTAGCTGGTTGAACTCCAGTAGGCTAGGCAGTTCAAGCCATCCTAGGCGATTTAGGTTGTGACAGTGGTGTGTCTGGTAGACTGTGCCAGTAGCAAATCTGGCAATGTGATTATAGCAGGATGAAAGTTTATTAAGATCTGTTTTGTTTAAGTTGGAGAATAGAGGTGAGGCATAGAGAAGAGTTGATAGTAGATGGGAACGGGCAATTGCAGTTCTAGCAAATGGGATAAGGAAAGGTTTGATTCTGTAAAGAGAGCCAAGTTTTTTTATTAATGGTTTTGATAGTTTGATTGATATAGTTATCAACTATGACACGCAGTAGTTTAGTTTGGGCTTCTGGGGAGATGATAGTGCCATTGTTATCAGTTATGTTGAAGGATGGCAGAGGGGGTCCTGCATGTGGGGGAGAAGAGGAGAAGCTTAGTTTTGTTGGGGTTTAGGATTAGATGTTGAGTGGAGAGCTATTGTTCCACTGTATTGAAGGTATTTTGGGTTAATGTGAATAAAGTAGCTGGTGAGGTGTTAGAACAAATCAAGGTGGAGTCATCCGCATATTGAATGCAGGTACCATCTGGGATGACTGAATGAAGGTCATTGTTAAAGATGGAGAAAAGAAGGGGTCCTAGTATTGAGACCTGGGGGACTCCTAATGTGATGGGTAGGCAAGATGATAGCTTGTCCTGCCATAGGACTGCCCGTTGCCTGCCCTGCAGGTAGGACTGAAACCATTGGAGTTCATGGTAGTTTAAGGAGAAGGCCTTCAGGGTATTTATAAGCATCTTGTGGTCAAACATGTCAAAAGCCTTTGATAGATCTAGAAAGAGTGCTGAGGATAGTTTGTTATTATTTGTGGTTGTGGTTAATGACATTAGAGAAAGCGAGGAGGGCAGAAGTAGTACTGTGATGCTCCTGTGTTTAGTACTGTGATGCTCCTGTGTTTAGTACTGTGATGCTCCTGTGTTTAGTACTGTGATGCTCCTGTGTTTAGTACTGTGATGTTCCTGTGTTTAGTACTGTGATGTTCCTGTGTTTAGTACTGTGATGTTCCCGTGTTTAGTACTGTGATGCTCCTGTGTTTAGTACTGTGATGTTCCTGTGTTTAGTACTGTGATGTTCCTGTGTTTAGTACTGTGATGTTCCTGTGTTTAGTACTGTGATGTGGCTTAAAACCATGCTGAACATTGGACAACAGCTTATTCTGTGTGAGGTAGTGCATGAGCTGTACATATATACACTTCACCATAGGTTTAGCTAGACATGACAGAATAGCTATGGGTCTAAAGTTTGACAATTCAGTGGAACTGCCTCCTTTATGGAGAGGTATGACATGGGAGATTTTCCATATAGTGGATACAGTAGCTTCAGATATAGCTCTGTTGATCAAGATTGAGATGGGGTATGCTATGGTGTCTGCAGCCTTTTGTAGATAGTCTGCTGAGAGGAGGTTGGCAGCCAGGGTGGTGGGTCTTAGTTTCTTAAGTAAAATGTGAATAAGTTGAGTAGGAACAGGTTGGAAGATAAAGTATGTTTGGGTACTGGGTGTGGCTGCATTAGAATTAGAGCCATTGGGAGAGAGTTGGCTGGCTAGAGACTGGATAGTCTCTGTGAAGAAGCTGTTGAAGTTATTAGCAATGTCTACTGGGGATTTTTGTTGGGAAGCTGAGGGGGGTGGAGTGGCAGTTTGGCCTGGGTGAAGTAGTTTGTTTATTCCTGCCCAGAACTTTTGAGGTTTGTTTTGGTGATTTTGCAGTAGATGGTAGTAGTGGTTATTTTCATCTAAGGTTATGGATTTTTTGGTGCCATTCCTTAGCTGTCTGAATCTTAGTTGATCAAATGGGACTTTTGTTTTTCGGTTGGTGGCCCATGCTTTGTTTCTGAGTGAAATTTTGGTTTTGGTATCTTTAGAAAGCCATGGTGCAATATTAACTTTGGTTCTAATAGAGCAGCTGGGAGCATGGGAGTTAAGAATACCAAGGAATTTGGTGTTAAAGTATGCTACTGCTTCATCTAGGGGGAGACTTTTTAGTACTGACCAGTTGCATGCCTTAAGTTCATTTTGAAACTTTCTGAGAATAAAATTCTTGTTTCTTAATGCTTAATAGGTGGGTTGGTAGGAGCAGTCTACTTTGAGCTGGATTACATAGGTGAAACAGTGGTCACTTAGGTCATCAGGCAAAGTGCCTGGTTTATAGGACTGACGATGAGTATTGATGAGTGTCCAGTCTAGAGTACTTTCCTTGTTATTGGGGGAGGCTATGATTTCAGTAAATGCATAGAGGTTTATGTGGATTTTGGGGGTTTCACAAGAGCAAGTGTTGCAGTCAATGTTGAAATCCCCAAGAACAATTATTTCCTGGGGGTAGTTATTGGATAACCAAAATAAGAAGTCTTCTAAGGTTTCTGTGTTCCTCCCTGGGGGAATGTAGACACAAACAAAGTTTACATTTTTGTTTTTATTCATTTGTAGTTTTGAGATAAGAATTTCAGCATTATTGAACTGGGTTGGTTGTTGGGTGTCTATGCTGACAGAAAGGGTAGACTTGTAAAGTATGGCTATCCCACCACCCTTTCTGGTGGTATGGTCTAGTCGAAACATATTGTACCCTGGTGGCAGACTCTCATGGTTCTTGGTGGCAGGCTTTAGCCACGTTTCTGTTAGGCATAAAAAAACAGCTAAGAGGGCATGCAGGTGCTGAGTTTTGTTATTTATGCTCCTAATGTTTAGATGGCAGGCCAGCAGGGAGTTAGGAGGTCTATTTGTTATAGCTATGGTGGTAGGGGATATAGTAGGGGGATTAGGGTCAACAGGTGGGGATGGACCAGGGTTTGGGTGGATGTCGCCATCCTTTGTGAAGTTGTAGTGTATCCTGAGTATGAGTTTTAAGATTCTGAATAAAGTTTTGTGATAGTGTCTTGTTTTAGGACTAATGTAACTAGGTCTAGTAAGATGGTAGTATTTAGGGGGTTAAAGAAGTAAGCATGAGGGGAGTGAGTAAGGGTGCATTATTATCTGTTGTAGATGGGATGGATGTTTGGAATTTAGGGTAGTGGAAACCAGGGTGACCCTGACATTCGTAGGTGGTTAGGAGATATGGGATGAGTAACAGGGGTAGAAGTAGATTTAATAAGACTATTTTGGGTGATAGCATATCTACTGACTGGTACTTTAAACTTAGGCAAAAGGAATAGGAGAGTTAGAGGACTGGTGATAACAGGTTGAGGGTGGTGCTGTTGAGTGACAGGTTGTTACTGATTGGTTTAAAAAGTGGGGTGTGGTCTAGTATTAGTAAATGTAGCAGCACCAGGGGCAGGGTGGAGTACAAAGTGAGCCTGAGCGAAGTGAGGACAAGTGGAGCAGGGATGAACCAATGCCTATACTAAGTTGTAGCAGTTTAACCTGTTTGAGGAAAGAGGGGGGTGGGGGAAAAGAGAAGGCAGCAGGAGTGGTTAGAGGGATAGCTTGATTGACTCAAGACACCACACCAGAGGGAACTTGAATGTAAGGGCCTAAAATTGGCACTCAGCACTTTAATGTTACTTGCACTCAGCATATTAATTTTACTTATGTTTAGCAGGAAAGACAAACCAACAGTATACAATTTTGAGGATTTTTACAAGGGTTACTTGTTCAAATGTCAGATAAGTAAGTAAAACTTTCAACAGGAATCTATGTCTGAGTGTTAGAAAGCCAGAAAGATACAAAGTATACCTTTAAAAATTACCGTCAGAGAGACAAATGTAAGAGTTAGTGTACTTTAGTTACAAGGGAAGGAATTTAATAAAAGAGAAGCAATATTTATTAGCTTTTAAAGATAAGAATACATATAGATTTTCTAACCGCATGTCAGCTGTCCTGATACCTCTCAACTGTACAGATTTTTGCAGAATGTCCAGATGTTTGCCTCATATTTTTGGTCTGCTTCTTATAAATGTGTGGTTTTCTGGCAAATCACTGAGGGTTGTAATCAGAAAATAAAGGCAGACATTTGGGTTTCAGATTTCATATCTTTCAGAAAATTCATGCTAATGTAAAATCTGTTATTCTATCAACTCTCTAAGTTTGTAAGAGCAATATTTAAAAAGTGTCCCATTTTTGGACCATTGTCCCCCCCATTATTTATGATTTTGTCCAGATTTCTTGCTCTTAAAAGTTGAGATGTATGCCTGTATGCACTCACTGGCACCCAGCAATGCTGCTGTGTCAGTGTTTACATGTACACCCCCCAGCACTCAGTAATGCTGCTGTGTCAGTGTTTACATGTACACCTCCCAGCACTCAGTAATGCTGCTGTGTCAGTGTTTACATGTGCACCCCCAGCACTCAGTAATGCTGCTGTGTCAGTGTTTACATGTACACCCCCCAGCACCCAGCAATGCTGCTGTGTCAGTATTTACATGTTCGGTACATGGCAGCATATGCTTTGGGGGATGTGAGAAGTTAGTAGACTTTCCAAAAGAGACACAGGCATTTTTGTAAATGATTGTTTGTTCCCAAACTAATTACCAAGGACTTCGCAGTATGTAAATTAGGGCTGCCAAAGTCTTTTCCTGAGCATGCTGGGATACAGTTCAGATTCTTGGTCATGAAAGGTAAGAAATGTATAATGTGTAACTGGAAATCAGCTTCATAAATATGGCTACCTTTGGAAGGAATGAGCATGCCAATAAATTAATTTCTTAGCATGATTAGCTAGTTAGTAAGGTAGTAGTATGCAAGTGATGTTAAAGTTAATGTTATGTTTTCGTGATTCATATATTTGATTATAAAATAGTAAGCTACCGGTTAGAGAGTATTGTAAATAGTTCTGCAAGTATGTTTTTATTTACAGCTGTTGAAAATCAAAATGTTAGGATTTCAAATGAAAATGTCTAAATTAACACCTCCGTTAACTGTACAAAATCTGTATTCAAGAACATCCCTACCACATTTTTTTGTGCTTTCTAGTTACTCAAAAAGATTACACTAAGTGTTCATGTAGTCTACACTTTCAGGTAACCTTTATGAACAAAAAAAAAAAAATTCACTTTTTATTTCTGTTTGCTATTTGCATGTAATTATATGCTATGTCACTGCCTATGCTTTTCTCCCCGGGCCTCTACTGAAAATGGACATATATCCAGTTAGACTAGCCCGGTCAACAAATGTAAAATAAATAAATAAATGAATCCCCTCAATATTTAAAGCTGCAGGAAAATCAGTAGGAAAACTAAAATTAGGAGGAAGAAGGTACGAGTTAAACTTGTGCTGTCTGTTGTCTCAGAACTGCGTACACTTAGTGTAGGCATTAATCAATTCCAGGTTTTACTGAAAGATTTCAAGTTAATTAATTTAATAAGCACAATTTATACTTTTGACCAAAGACGCACTGTTTTATAAATATATTGTAGTTAAAGCTTAGAATGGAAATATGATATATAATTGTATTCTTTTTCGTAGTATTGTGAAGTGATTTAACAATAAAAAAACAGTTAAGAAAAATTGTTACATTTTTCTCTCTCTCAAAAAGAGCAGTATATCAACACTGTAAACAAAAAAAAGACAAATTGGTCTCAGAGATCTCTCAGAGGTTAAAGGTCTTGCTCAGATGAAACAACGGTTTGTACTTGAATCTTTCCTCCCAGCGTCTTACACTGTACTGATTTTTCTATGGGATTTCTTCTGCACTTGCTTTCCAATACCATATTAATAACTTGTATTCTAATTCTTCATGAACAACTGATTTACACAGAAGTAGGAAAATACATTTCAGTTTTAGTAATGTACCTTAGTATGGAATACAGTGTTTTGTTAACTACTATACACAGTAAAAAATAAAACAATACCAATTATAAATGTAATTCCTTTGGTAATACATTAATGTATAGTGCTATGAAAAGAAGACAACTAGACTGTCTTGTCTGTCACATTATCACAACTAATTTCAGACTGCACCCCCCTTCTACTCTTTCCCCATCACACACTTGGTGTCTTATATCATTCCTTCTAGTTATTCCTTTCTTTGCGAAACAAAACAATCATCATTTCTACCCTGAACTTTGTCCTCTCTACTTGAAATTTATCACTCCTCTTCTTCCTCCAGAACACTGATCCACATGCCTTTTGTAAAGATCCCATGTGATCCACATGCCTTCTGTAAACATCCCATGTGATCCGCATGCCTTCCGTAAGGATCACATGTGATCCACATGCCTTCTGCAAGGATCCCATGTGATCCACGTGCCTTCTGTAAAGATCC
The DNA here is from genome assembly GCF_019279795.1 of Protopterus annectens. NCBI lineage: Eukaryota > Metazoa > Chordata > Ceratodontiformes > Protopteridae > Protopterus > Protopterus annectens. Next base: position 1,486,913,615 of record NC_056732.1, read on the forward strand.
CATGTGATCCGCATTCCTTCCGTAAGGATCCCATGTGATCCACATGCCTTCTGTAAGGATCCCACGTGATCCGCATGCCTTCTGTAAGGATCCCATGTGATCCACATGCCTTCTGTAAACATCCCATGTAATCTGCATGCCTTCCGTAAGGATCCCATGTGATTCACATGCCTTCTGTAAACATCCCATGTGATCCGCATGCCTTCCGTAAGGATCCCATGTGATCCACATGCCTTCTGTAAACATCCCATGTGAACCGCATGCCTTCCGTAAGTATCCCATGTACCAGTTTTATATCTTATAGTTCCCTTTTTTCCTACAGGCTGTACATTCCTGGGTGAGTCAGCATTTACTTTGATGTCTAAATGTACATACTTATCTACACCAATTATTTATTTTATTTGTAGTTGTTTACCAGGGTAGATAAAAAAAAAATCTGGACAAAGACAAAAATATTGAGGGGACAAAGCCCTATAATAGGGACAAATTTTAAATATTGCTCTTATGAACTTATAGAATTGCTAGAATAAAAGGTCTTGTGTTACCATACATTTTCTGAAGGATATGATGTCTGAAACTTCAATGCCTGACATTATTTAGTGATTTCAGTCCTCACTGATTTGCTACAAAAATCCAGAAAAATGCTAATTTTGTAAGGAAACAGACCAAAAATATGAGGTAAAAATCTGGACATTCTGTGAAAACCCATACAGTTGAATGGTAAGATAAAATACAAACCTTTTCAGACTCAGCCTGGGAGTGCTGTCTGGTTAAGTGACTTGCTCAGATATACAGTTGGGTAGTGGAGGCTGATGGAATCAAACCCTGGACCAGTGGCCCCCAGGAAATAGCATATCAGCAGCTTAATCCTCTGTGACAACTACCACACATATTAAGCATTTCACAGTTTAAGTATAATTAAAGTTACCCTTAGCTACACCCCAATTAATCAAGATGGAATCTGCACACTTCATTAGATAATTTTAGTGACCATTTCTCAAACATCTGTTCAACACATTTAGCATTTTCTTGTATATCTGTACTATTAATGTAAATGCTGCAGTTTTCACATCATGTACACATTTAATTCCCCAAAATGCTTTTGAAATGTTCAAACTATAATTGTATAAAGAGGTAGACTGGTTCACAAAATCTACCCTTTGACCAAGATTGAAATAGGCAAGAGATTAGATAGATATATACATACATGAATACATACATACATGCATGGATGATTTTTTGTGGTGGTCAGAGTGAAGAATGACTGTCAATACTATGTAAAAAATAGGTTCATAGGTAAGTACTAGGCTAGCTGCCCTTGAGGGCCATTTTAAGCAAAGCCAATTTCCCTGTCTGTGCTCTAATTAGCCTAGACCACTTAGTTAAATTGGTCTTACCAATCGCATGGTCGATAATTATATATTACCCCAATTAGAATAACTGGGATCATACCATATATAATTTGAAGGGACCTGTGCATGGGATAAAGTATTTGCAAGCTGCTTCTGGCCATTTGTAGCACAGGGGGCAGTCCAGGGGTAAATTGTCTGTTTCCCCATCCATAGATATAAGTTGCTCCTGAAGATTGACATGTTTTATGTGGATGGGGAGTCTGTTCTAGAGCAGCAGTATCCTATGCGGGACATACGTGTCCTTCCAAAATGTTCTGTTGATGTTTAGGAAGTGGTTTAGATCCCTAGACACAATATTTCTGATACCATTTGACTTGTTGATGTGCAGCAATTCCATCAGTGTTGGGTCAGTGGATGCCTTGTATGTCAGACTCAGGTCACCACTTATCAGTCTGTAGAACACCAAGTATACTGACAGGGCTTTAAGTGGGTCCATGCAGGACATGTGGTTTAGGCCTTGTATCCATTTAGTAAGGTATCTCTGTGGGTGTTCCAGTTGCTGCATATGTTTGGACAGAGACATGCCAAAGGGGGCATTATATTCAATGAGTGGTCTAATGAGGACTGAGTAAAAGAGTTCAATGACAGCCTTAAATCTAGAAACAAATACTCGATTTATACGTTCATACTTTAGTACTAGGCTAACTGCTCTTGTGGGCCATTTTAAGCCTAGCCAAATAGACCATTTGAGAATCAAACCCAGCACCTTATGTTTGCAAGGTAAACACTTAATCTTTGATGATGACTGGGATGTTTCGAACAATGTGCGTGTCATACTGAGCAGACTGATTAAATGCAGCAGATGTTTTCATTTCTCCCCTACCACATCTTCATTGAATCTACTGCTGTGTAGGCAAATCCTAGCATCTTTTTCTCAGAAGATACTTCCTTAAACATTAACAACCTATTGGATAAGAGATTATGTACAGGCAATAACTTATGAATGAAAGCACATAACCCCAGCAGGTAGAATTGCTGTCTTACACAAAGCTGTGTTTTGATTTGTTGATTAACTTTTGATTAGTTAATTAAGTAAGTAATGTGATTGCTATGTAAATGTGTTATGAATTAATCATGTTGAATGCCTTGAGAAAGAGCTATGCTTGAGGGCTTTGCTTGTTTTCCGCAATACGGTTGTTATTCTTTTTTATTATTCTTAAATTGTGGTGGTTAGAAGCTCTTAATTTTCTTTTTTATTATTTATTAAAAACTAAGCAGACTCCAGAAGAGAACATGGAGACTTCACACAGAAGGAAACTCAAGCCAGCAAATGAGCCACAGAATTAACCTTGATGAGACAGCAATTCTGAGTCTGAGCTTCTGTTTAGCAGCTTTGCTCGATTGTGTTTCATCTGCTTAGTTTTTTTCAGGTGCACAGCCCATATATATGCTGTAGGTGAACTGTACTCCCTCAGATTTTCTCTACATGTACATATGGTGTATGAATGTTATGATGTTATGAGGTACTGCCATCTGTGCCAGGGAGAGTAGGGCAGTAAATGTATACATATGCTAGCAAAGCTAGCTGGAGTGTTGTAAAGAATTTTATATTATTTGACTACTACACTTATTTCTACAGATGTTTTGAGTTAAAAATATATTTGTAAAGTTTCTTGTGTTAAAAATGCATCAACAGTGGTTCCTGCTGGACAGAAAAGAGATTTACATGTATGTCAGACAGTATTATTATATATGATTAAATGTATGTTTTAACAGAGAACCCTGGAAGGGCAGAACATTTGAAATCATCTTATAGCTTTTAGATGCTGCCAGAGATCTTAAGAAAGCTCTGTGTGACTCTATAGTCAGGCACACTGATGTTCCACTCACCAGGCTAAACAAAGAGAAAGTTACTGTCAGATACCTGTCAGGTGCCAGGATCCGCCACATAATGCACACATTCAGGTCACTCCACAACAAGTACAAATATGGCTCTGTCATTGTCCATGTTGGTGGGAATGACCTGAGACGTACCTCCCAGGACTACATGAAAAGAGACATGGAGGAGCCGTCCGATCTTGTATCCCAGGCAAGCATGACCCTAGCCCTGAGTAGCATCCTGCTATCACCAAGAATGATACCACAGTACAAGGACAAAATGAGTGACTTCAACAATTGGCTAAGCTTCTGGTGTCATTCTAAGGGGATCCAGTATCTGTTTGGGATGACATGATCGACAGACCATGATGCTTTGCCAGAGATGGCCTGCACCTGTCGCCCCTGGGATTCCAGAGACTGGCTAAGGCTCTTGCCACCACTATAGTGCCTTTATTAGGCAAGGTTCAAATGACAAATTCACTACCATAACAGGTACAAACAAGCAAAATCTGAGGGTAATGCTACTCAATGCTAGAAGTCTAAACCTCAAAATGCAGTCACTCAAGGCACTCATTAAAATGGAGAACATCGACATTTTATTTATTTATTTTATTTATTTCACATTTGTTAACCGGGAAAGTGTGATTTGGAATGAAGCCAATTTTCAGTGGAGGCCCGGAGAGAAATGCTCCAGATGCATGTCTTTGTGACATCTGTGCAGTGACAGAGACCTGGTTCAAGGCTCCAATGAGCACCCCTGCATTACCAGGCTATAGTTCATACCACATCTTTCGGCCACTTAACCTGGACCGAAACACTAACGGCGGAGGCATGTCCATATTCATTAAGGATATCCACACCTCTAGGCTAGTTGCTCAGCATAATGCATTAGAGATTATCCAAGTGCAACTAACTCTGGGCAAGACCGCAATCCAAATTGTAGATTGCTACAGATCTACCACCATGCCCCAGGATTCCCACTCCTCATTTCTTGATACACTGGAAATTATCAGGGTACAACCTAACACCTTAATAATGGGTGATTTCAACTACCCCACCATTAACTGGGAAAACTACTTATGTACCACCTATTTTGCTCAATGTTTTCTGGAATTCATAAATTCCAACGCCTTGGATCAACTTATCCTCAACTCCAACAGGAGTAGCAATATCCTAGACCTGGTCATTACCAACATGGGCAACCGGTGTTCCACACCAGAAGTCAGTTCCTCATTGGTCAGATCCAACCATAAGCTAATCACTCTAGACATCCACATCCCACCCCCCCACCCCCATTAGGGAAACCACCGTAAAAAATTTCTCCAAAGCCAACTTCACACTTTTTAAGCCAGAAGTGGCAAACTTCACGACACCCATGCAGATGGACAATAGAGGTACGACTGCTGAATCCTACACAAATGCACTTTATAAGCACTTACACGAGTGCATGTATCATGTAATCCCTAACAGAACCAAGATGCTATCCTCCAAAAAAAAAGAAGCCAATCTGGTGGCCTCCTGCCATAAACAAACTCTAGAACAGAAGAAAGAAACTGTTGCAAAACAGAGTAAAATCCCATGATTGGAGGAACTACCTGGTCAGCCTCAGTAAGAAGCTGAGATCCCTCATAAAATCCTCAAAAGCCAGTTACAAAAACAAAATTGCCACTGATTCTAAAGCACAAAGCATTCTATAGCTATGTCAAGAATCTCAATGGCAACACTCAGATCTGCTCTGAGTTACAGCACAATGGCAAACAATATACAGAGCCAACTGATATTGCCAACATCCTGGCAGATAGGTTCAGTGCTGACTTTACCCCACTCTCTCCCCCTAAAGGGCCCATCTATATACCGGAAGAATGCAAAGTTCCTGTAATCAAGGCTACACAGGTAAAAAACACACTCTCCAAAGCCAAGAACACAGGATCCATGGGACCTGACAACATCCCAGGCTGCGTTCTACATGAACTACAGAACAAACTGGCACCCCACCTAAGTACCATGTTCAATCATAGCCTCACTTCAGGCTTTGTGCCCACTGAATGGTACACAATGACAGTTATCCCACTCCACAAAGGGGGAGCCACCACAGACCCCAGGAACTACCGCCTCATTAGCCTGACGAGCCCGGTCTGCAAGGCTATGGAATGTATCATCATGGAACTTATAAACAATGACATTGGTAATCTTCAAACTCTGGACCCCACCCGGTTTGGGTTTGTAAAAGGCAGATCATGTCTCCTAAACCTGATAGACTTCTTTGAAGCGGTCACCAAAGCCATAGATGAAGGTAAGGTGGTTCACACAGCCTATCTAGATCTCGCTTTTGACACTATCCCTCACTCTGGAATTATAGATAAACTCACTAAACGAGGTATAAATCCCTATGTCACAAGATGGGTTGCCAACTAGCTCACTGACAGAACCCACAATGTGAAAGTAGCAGACTCCAAATCTGACTTCAGACCAGTGATAAATGGAGTACCACAGGGTTCCGTTCTGGGTCCTCTCCTGTTTGGTATCTACTTCTCTGAAGTACAGGCTAACACAGAAGGTCTTTGGCTAATGAAGTTCACAGATGACTGCAAACTAGGAGCCATAATTGAAACTCCTAATGATGTGGACATCCTACAAAATGACCTCACTGAGACAGATACCTGGTGTCAAAGCCTTGGCCTCAAGCTCAATGCCAAAAAGTGCATTGTCATCGCTTTTGGAAAAAACTCTGTACCCATGAACTACTAGATAGGCGGTAGTCTACTTAACACTGAAAGTGTGATAAGAGACCTTGGGACACAGGTGGACAGTAGTCTCTCCTTTGATAATCACATCGCCACAGTAGTCAGGAAATCCTTCTACATGGCACATCTCATCACAAAAGGTTTCTCATCCAGGAAAAAAAAGGTCATTGCTCCCCTCTACTCGTCACTCATTAGACTTATTATAAAATACAGCACCCCTTTTGGAATGTACCTCACAAGGCATCTACACCCACTGTAAAGGCCACAGAAATACCTCACAAAGAGGATTACTGGCCTCAAACAGATGCCCTATGCAGACCTTCTCAAAACACTCCAGTTTTACTCCATTGCATATCGCCTACTCAGAGGTGATCTCTGCCTAACATACAAAGCTATGTCAAACCCAGAGCTGTTGGACATGCTCCACTTAAAGAAACCCCAATCCCTCCAAGCTACATGCTCTAGGGACCTACACCTTGTCACCACAATAAACAGAATATGCTGAAGGGATAGATTCCTGTCCTAGAGACTTCCCATACTCTGGAACAAACCACCTATCTATATCAAACAAAGCTCCTCATTAGCAGTCTTCAAGAAAATATTGATGATTGGATGAGAGATATGAAATTCACCCTGGGGATCATTTCTGTGGCTCTGCTCAACAGGGGCACAGGAAAATAATTGTCTTGGGTAGTGAAAGCCAGGGTACCTTTTTGGCTAGGCTTATATTGACCCTAGGGCCAATAGCCTAGTACCTACCTATGATCCTATGATCCTATTGTACCAGAGTCAGGTGACTAGAGGTGATGTCATCCTCTAACCAGCATCTGGTTTCTTTGGAACTCTTGCAGCAGCACTTTTGGAACCTGACAGGAAAGATTTCTGACAGGATCTATATCTCACACATCCACTCAGACAAAGACAGACATCATCTGACTTTTGCTGTGGTAAGACACTCGGCAGTTATCAGCTTTCCTTGCTTTAGTAAGTAGTCAGGGAACAGTAATTCTTTAGTCAGTCAGGGACATTTAGTGAGAATAGTTTAGTATAGCTTCCTGCATCTGTGAGAAACTATCCAACTGGATTATTTTTATATCTCTGTGGTTGAAACTCTGTTGTTTATTGTATTCAGTATTCTCCTGTGTTCTGTTATATTATTTATTATTAAACATTTTAATACCTTTCATTGTGGCTGGTCCTTTAGAGAATACTTTTAACATCTTGAGTGTGCTTATGCTTGTTTTAGTGACAGTGTGGCTGCTGCTGAAAGCAAATATAAGTTATATTTATAAGCTTTATTTTTAAACTTATGAAATTATTACTTCAAATAATAAAAATACCTTCCACCTTCAGAAGAGTTCAGGTTACATATTTCATGAGTACTAAAATAAAGCTGGAAGTGAGGTCTCACACTATCTCATGTGCCACTCTCTGTTGCATAGTAACAGGTAATGTGAACTAGTACTATTGAAGCCAAACACTGACAATGAGGTTTTAAGTGCAGCTGATGTCATCAAATAATCTCTCTTTGTCTAAAGAGAGACCACAATGAGCACAATGGATGAAAATGATCCAAATGATAGTTTTCCCTTTTAGGTTGAATTAAAAATTGAACTTGAAAAAAAATAGCAGCACAACATACAAATCTATTAGCAGCAGCCCAAAATGTTTTTTTTTTTTTTTTTTTTTTTTTTTTTTAGGGCGCTTTTTGGGGGCTTTGAATAACCCATTAACAAATGTTACTTCTGGCTGGAAACCACATAACAATCACACTCAAATGTCAGATTTGTGCACAGTTATCTGTGAAATGTCTGAGTTGTGCACAGTTATTTATGGAAAGGCCATCTCTTTATGAAAGCAGATGATAATTAAGTTGTTTGATTGCTGTTAAGCAAGTATCAGTATAGCTTGCTAATGCCAGTGTGTGTGTGTGTGTGTGTGTGTGTGTGTGTCTGTGTGTGTGTGTGTGTGTGTGTGTGTGTGCGTGTGTGTGCGTGTGTGTGTGTGTGTGTGTGTGTGTGTGTGTGTGTGTGTGTGTGTGTGTGTGTGTGTGTGTGTGTGTGTGTGTGTGTGTGTGTGTGCAAGCATGCGCATGTGTGTATATACAAGTGAGAAAGTGTACATAGTAGTACAAGTAAAAAAAAATTATATTCTTTCAAATAGTAAACATTTTGTCACATAAAAGATGCTATCATCAGTAATTCCTGTATTGACAATGGCAATATATGATGGCTAGCTTCAGCACTGAGGTGCATTTAAGTGTGCAATGGGAGCCTTAGATGCATAGTAACCCAAGAACATACAACAATAGTAGGCAAGCAATCACAGGTACCAAAAGAAGCCTAGCCATGTCCCTCTTTAAATAGTGAGACTTGTAGGTTCTTGCCACATTTTATGTGTACTTAATATTAGTCACCTCCCAAATCAAGCAGGGCTGTATGTCATAACCCTGATGTACAGTTATGTCTACCCATACAGTCATCAGGACTAGCCTTAAAGGCAAAGTAGTACTTTGCTTGGCTTCTAGTGGGAAATTATCCATAGGCTGAGAATATGTTGAATTGTGAACCTGTCCTTCCTGTAAGTCTAGTTTATTTGTTGGTATATATTTAAATCTCTAGTATGAGTTCCTGTAGAGCTGCTGGTTTTGCAAAGAAACAGGAAGTCAAATAGGACCAAGTCTTTCATAGTTTGAAAAGTGTGACACAGGTCACCTCAGAGCAGCCTGCAGGCTACTGAGAATAAGGAGAGTTGTACTATGAGGATAGCTGAAGGACATATGGTCTGTATTTAAAAATTGTTGAGGTCTTTCAAGTTGAGTGATATGCTTAGATGTGTATATGCCAACTGGTGCATTCTATTCAGTGATGGGTCTGTTAATGAAAGAGTACAGTCAGAAGATGGCATCTCTGGGGCTTGAAGACATTCCCTTGGAATTTTCCTGCACCAAATAGAAGGATTTTTGATGGTCATAGAAACATGATGATAGAATGAGGGAAAGCTGTTGACATAACTAGCCAGGTCTCTAATGACCTAATCTGTTTGGACAGGAATACCACCTATAACATTGAGAAGGCAACATAGTTTTTACCATATGCTACTATACTGCACTTTGTTGCATTTAGCTTGAGACCATTTTTCAGTACACCAGGCATGTGCACATTCCAGACTTGTTTTTTTTGGAGCAGCTTAGTATCTGCTTGCATTCCTCAACAATTTGATCAACCACACTTCAGAAATATTGGGATGAATTTCTTCAAAACAAATATCAAACAGGAGTGGGCCAAACACTGATCCTTGCAGTATTCCACTAGCTATAATGCTACAATCAGACGGGACCCAACACCAATCACAATTTTAGTTTCAGGGAGAGTGCCAACAACTTTCAGTACTTGGAATCTGTTGTATAGCCAGTTTGCAATACTGGCAGACAGTATATTGGTTTACATTAAGTTCTGAATTTACCGTTATATTTAGGGAATATGGACTTTTTTATGCAGCTGTTAAGATGCAGGTAAAAATGGAGGTGAATGTGTAACAGCCCTCTCAGCTGGGTCCATGTTTGGAAAACTTTGGGGAGTTTTACACAGGTCTTCTACAATCTGAAATAGGTTTGCCCTGGAGAAGTCCCTACAGATTAACTTCATTATCTGACCTGATAAACTATGATATTAAAAATCTTATAAGCTGTGACACCCAGCAGTTTGGCATTAATAAGGGTAGATTCTGTCTAATGAATTGTTTAACAGAATAACACAAGTCACACACAGTAGCCATATTGTGCATACAGCATATCTTGACCTCACAGCATTTGATACCATACCACATGCTGATATAATTAGCAAGCTAAATGTGTTATATACTGATCCTTATGAAATTAGGTATATATCAAACTGGTTGAGGGAGAGAACACACGGTAGTTACATATTCAGGAGACAGCATAAATGTAACCAGTGGAGTTCCTCAGTGATCCTTACTAGGAGCTCTACTATTTGGCATGCATTTCTCTTGTATCCAAATGAAAAAAAAATGGATCTCTGGCTAACTAAGTTTGAGGATGAGTGTAAATTGGGTATCATTCTAAAATCTGTAGTTCCATAAGTACAGGGTTGGATTCCTTCAGCCGTCATTTATCTATTGTGTGACCTTGAGAAAGTCACTTAACCAGACAGTGTGTCTATTGGGCCTACTTGGTTAATAAATGGGTATAATAATAATAATAATTATTATTATTATCATTATTATTATTATTATTACTACGTAAAAGTTGCAACTTGAATGTATGTATGTTAACAGCTGATGCACAGAAAATGAGTTAAAACTCAGTGCTATAAAGTGCAATATTACTGCATTCGGTAAACAATCCCAGATTACAGTATATACAACAACCCTCTCCAAAATGAAGATGCTGTTAGAGAGACCATGGAATGTGGGTAGATAACTCCCTCTTCCTTGATCACCATTTTGCAACAATGTTTAGGAAATCCTTCTAACACAACTGATTGCAGAGGGCATCTCTTCTAGATCCAAAGAAGTCCTTACCTGTCCATATTGTACACTGATCAGGCCCATCATAGAATACAGTGCCCCATTTGGAGTATACCTTATCAGACATATTAGGCAGTTGGAGAGAACCCATAGGCTCTTAAAGAAGATTACAGGCCTAAAACTTGAACTACCAGGAGAGGCTGGAGTCTATGTCGCTGTATTCAGTGTTCTATAGATTCCTTGGAAACGATCTATGTCTTGCCTTTTATGCCATTAGGGATTAGGCAGTCCAAGACCTCTTATGTATCTGCAAATCAAACAGTCCAGTGAACACTAGGAACTGAGATCTGAACCTCATTCAGCATGTAAACAAATCATGGTGGAGAGACACATTTATCACACAGTGATTACTGTTTCTCTAGATCAAGCAATGTGACACACTGTCTTCCTTTAAAAAGGAGATAAACAATTGGATGGGTACTAACAAATGCACCCCAACATGACTGGACTATCTCTTCTTGAAAATGCAAGGTAAGGTCAGAGGGTGGGTAATGGCAAGGTCAGAGGGTGGATAATGGCAATGAGTAAATGGCAAAGTGGCCCAGTTACCTTGTATTTTCTATGATTCTGTGGTTCAAAGATGGTTTCCTTTGGTGGTGGGGTGGTACCATTAAGCCCACCAAAGAAGGTAACTGATTTGTAGTCAGATTTAACAAAGGATGAGGATATGCATAGTTGGGTACAGGTGAGAGCAAGGCTGGTAAGAGCCAGGTTAGGGATACTGGGCCTCTAGTGAGTAATTTTATAATTTGCTGCTGTACAGTGGCATTAACAAGGTCAAGGAAACATTGAGAATGTCCATTTTTAGAGGTGTAAGTGTGGCACTCTATGCATAGGTAATTGAGGTCCACTAGCAAAAATATATTTGGTTTGGTATTTAACACTGCAATGGTACTGAGGTAATTTCCATGATGTTTGGGAGATATTAATAGAGATCTGTTGCTAGCAATGAAGTAATATCTAGATTTTTAAGGGTGATTTGGACCTTCAGGGGCTCCAAGCTAAGGTTATGTGTCATTTTACATGATGTGATGGAGTTGGTGACAAATTCAGATACTCCACTTCTGTTAACATAGGCATGATGAGTACAAAACCATGGTGTAGAGGGAGTGTATCATTGCACTGAAACCATGCTTCTGTTGCCACACAGATATGAATGTGTTTAAATTATAGGAGGGCCTCAGGCTCTGTCATCTTTCTGTTTAGACTCCTAACATTGAGCAATGCCCCCCAATGTTGTTAAAATTTAATTTTAAGTTAGCTATGCAGGAATGTCCAGTAGGGAGACTGCCTAAAAAATACACAAGGCGAAGGCCTTAGATGATATGTGGAAGGCCCAGTATGACAGGTGTACACCATCACTGATGAAACAGGAAGTCTTATCTACTACCTCATTCCAGGACTACACACACTAGATCCTGTTAGAACTGCAACTACTTAGGCAGTTTTTAAAACTGTCTTGGTGTCTAGACATCATGATCTGTCCTGTCTCAGACCAGTATCTTTCCTGTCTCTAGCACATGCATAATAACTTCCATCATGTCTCTCTGCATGCCATTCTAGATAGAGTGCCCCAGGTTATTCACTCCCACATGGGTCACAACTAGATCATACTCATACCTATCTGACATATGGGACCTTAGGGCCCTTGTGACATCTTGCATCCTGCACCAGTCAAACAGCTTGCATCACATGTTGTAAGAGTTTAACACATTTACATCTATAACACTGATCACACATTTCTACTTCTGTCTTACAGTGCTAGTTGCATGGCTATTTAAAACCTACAGTGCTTGAAAGATAGATCACATGCAGCAATTTGCTACAGTGCAACTTAATTGTGTACTGAATGTGTAGTGAAAGTGCTGATGTGAGACAATTATTGTAACTGAACACATAAGACAAAATTACTTTGTATATTCCATTAAAAAGATATTTCTCACATTTAATTTATTTTTGACTGCAAGCTCAAGGCAATTGCTGTCCAGCTTAAATGCAGTCAGAAATGTAACACCTCATTAACTGACTACCAACAGGTGTTAATATGTTGGGTATGATACCTTGGAAATTATATTTTAAACTCTTAGTGGATTATTAACATATAGCAATTTATGCATATATACGAAATGGTGTGTTTTACAGTCATTTCTCAGTGCCAGTCTGGCATGTTACTTTGTACTTAGTTTTCATTTAATATGGGTATATGACTTCCACTCCATATGGGTAATGTGCATGCCCAAAATGGTAACAGTTTTACATTTTGAGATATGTAAATGAAAGTTACAGAATAATGACACTGAAAATGCAAAAATGGGGGCTTACACATATTAAGTCCAAGATGGCTATGTTTCAGAGTACTCCCTTTTCTCTGAGGTAAGGCAATTAGTAGTTAGTATATGTTGGAGGTACAGGAGGATGTGCTGTCTGTACAGAATAATTTTAAAGAAGAGCTGTGATTGTTAGCATTTGCTGTTATTCTTTAATTTCATTGTTTTTCATAGTTCTGAGACTTATAAACATGAGTCTCACAACAACAGTAGTGAGCTATCCAGAATCTATCTGTGCTGAGCTGGCAATCATCAGTAAAAAAATATTCTCCAAAAGACAGCATTTTTTCATTACTGGAAAGATGACACAGCCAAGAGTCCCTCAAATGACCATAGCAAAATGGGTGGTCCAAATTATGTGCTGTGCTACATGTAAGTCTGTAAGGGAAGATTATTAGTCTTAGGTGTAATCTATGCTTGGGTATCATTGTGTAATTTGCTAGGAACTTTACTAAGAACTGTCAACAGGGATTTTCAGTACTGTCCCTTATGCATAGGCATCGACAGTTATTTCAATACCAAAACCTAGAGTGTTGTGTTATATTCTCTTTCTCCTTTTTTACCATTTTCTTGGTATTTTGGGATTTCTTTTACCTAGATTGGAAATGACTCCTTTACAAAAGAAGGGTACCATTAAAGCTGTCCAAAATGTAATTGTGATGAGTTAGCATTATAACACAAACAAAGTTCATACATATTTTTTCCACACAATGGAACATGTTTGGCACTGAAAAGATGCCACAAAAAATCCCTATATTGACCAGGGTTTCCAGGCAAACTAACTGAGGCAACTTCAGCATTTAGCTCTATGTACATTTTCATGGATGGCATAGGAGTCTTAACTGTTTTGCATGAATAGTCGAGTATAATTCCCTGTCTTCATCAAAACTCATTGTACTGACAATGACAATATAGCTGAGCCAAATATAGCAGTCATTACATTTAAGTAGTAAGACCAGAATGGGGAGCTTATCTGAGCACCCATGTATAATTCACTAAACATTTTTATTAGGAACTATTGAGGGGAAATAATTAAATGGCATTGTATTGAGACATACCTGCAACATGGATTTGCAAGCAATTCACTGCCATAGTCTGATATGTTTCATTATGCCTTGTTTCTATTAGGGATGCATATATAAAGAATGCAGTAAATGCTCAGAATGCATTTGCACTGAGTGAACATACATTAGAATTAAAATTCACATGTATATTCAGAATTAATAATTTTTTTGTCCCTGCAAAAATGTCATCACCAAAAATCCTTGTAATGACCATGTCTTATAATGACCAAGTAAGTGTCAGTGGCTTAACAGGTAACACACTCACCTTTGAAGTTGGAAGATCAGAAGACTTCTTCTTCTTCCTCTTTCGGCTTTTCCCAGTTAGGGGTTGCCACAGCAGATCTCCTGTCTGCTCATGATTGGCAGTGGAGTTTTATGGTGTTGAGTTGCCAGCCTAGCGCCCACCCTTCCACAGAAGACATACACACATGCCTGGGGCCAATTTAGAGTGTCCAATCCACCTACAGCATGTCTTTAGGATGTGGGAGAAAACCAGAGCACCCGGAGGAAACCCAAGCGACCACAGGGAGGACATGCAGACTCCGCACAGAAGGCAGCCCAGCCGAGGATCGAACCAGACAACCTATAGCTGTGAGGTGGGAATGCTAACCGCTGCACCACCAAACCAGGAGCTTCATTCATTTTCCAGTACTAGCACTGTAGTGCAGCAGAAGGGACATGCTACACATATGACTAATTAAAGAAAACGTCTAGCCTTCCCTTATTGTGTGTGTGTGTGTGTGTGTGTGTGTGTGTGTGTGTGTGTGTGTGTGTGTGTGTGTGCGTGCGTGCGTGTGTGTGTGTGTGTGTGTGTGTGTGTGTGTGTGTGTGTGTGTGTGTGTGTGTGGTGTTTTCCTTTGTATGTCTGTGTTGTGGGTAGTGCAGAGGTGCAGCAGTTAATGTTGCCACCTCACAGCAAGAAGTTCTCTGGTTTGATTCTTGGCTGGGATGCTTTCTGTGTGGAGTATGCATGTTCTCCCTGCATTTGTGTGGGTTTCCTCCAGGTGCTCAGGTTTCCTCCCACATTCTAAAGACATGCATCTGGAGTGTTTCTCCCTAGGCCTCTGTTGAAAATAAGCTCTGTCCTAGTCAGACTTTCCTGGTCAGCAAACGTTAAATAAATAAATGAGTAAAAATATTGCTTTGTGTGGAAGGCAATTACTATGGCTAAGGGGTACTGGAAAACATTGGTTCACAATGGTGAGACAGAGGCCTATGGGTGCTTCACCAAAGACTCAGCTCTGTAAGTGGACTGTGCAGGTCAGTTTGGGTGTGGATGTTAGAAGCCCATTTCCATGACAGCAGTGTGTATTCCCTTTATGCCCTTGAGGAGCGGCAGTATTTTTTGAACTAATTATTGAAATAGACTTGAGTACACTTTTTTTGTTATCATGTCACACTTATTTGGTAGCGACAGGATTTAAACCCATATGTTCCAGCCCTTTTGATGTCACAGATGGTGATATCCTGCCATCTGGAAGTCACACTGGTGGCACTAGTATAATCACCCCCATGATGTTGGTGGCAGTGGTGCAGTCCCTTCAACATTTACATAAGCAGCTCTCCCTCAGTA
Source organism: Protopterus annectens (assembly GCF_019279795.1). Taxonomy (NCBI): domain Eukaryota; kingdom Metazoa; phylum Chordata; order Ceratodontiformes; family Protopteridae; genus Protopterus; species Protopterus annectens. The sequence continues at coordinate 1,486,929,101 of NC_056732.1, forward strand.
TTCCCAACTCTTTTCTTTTAACCAAAACTGTATTTCAGTAACAATGTTACTTAAATCCCAATTTTGTTTTATAACCTTTCCCCATTGCCTTCTATATATATATATATATATATATATATATATATATATATATATATATATATATATATATATATATGTGTAATATATATTCACTTCATAATCTTGAAATATTGAAATCTTGAATTTCAGTATCTCAAGACCATGAAGCCGAAACCCCAGAAGCACAAAGTTTAAAATTGCGACTGCTATACAATACATACCACACACACTGGCACAAACATACACCTCCCTACACATGCACAAACACAAACACCTACCCGACATACAAGCAGGGGGGAAAGCCCCCCTGCACTCCCCATGTGAGGGGCTGCACACCCCCCCCACACACACACACACCACCTACTTAAATATACTAACTGTGAGGTCACACTACACAGACAAACACACAAAAACACCACTACACAAGCTACATTCCCCTCACACGCACACATCACACTAACAAAACACATGGACACACTAAAGCCCCTACCCAAAACCAGAAAAACACAAATATTTACCTACATCTCCAACCATCCACTCACACACTGCAACAGCAGAACCGCTAATTCAAAATCTCTGAACTTCAGGATTTTGAATTTTACGCTTCTGGGGTTTCGGTATTCTGCACTTTCACCTTTCTGGTCTCGAGTTACTGAAATTCAGGATTTTAGTAGTTTGAGATTTTGAAGGGAACATATATATATATATATATATATATATATATATATATATATATATATATATATACACACACACACACACACACACACACACACACACACATATTGCGAGAGAGAGAGATACCATATATAAGACACTGTAATTCTATCCATTGTTTTTATTTCTCCTATCCTCTTCTCATTGTATACCCCATAAAAATCATATAATGATTAGTATCAATTATCTATCAGAGATAGACTACAATGTTTTTATATGTGCAAATATATATATATATATGTATATATATATATATATATATATATATATATATATATATATATATATATATATATATATATATATATATATATATATATATATACATATATACATATATATATATATATATATATATATATATATATCAATCACCAAACAATAGACCCAGGACAAAAAAACTGCTAAAATAGCTAGAATAAAGCCAGGAAGACCAGGAAAGTAGCGTACATCAAATTTAATGTACGCTACTTTCCTGGTCTTCTTGGCTTTATTCTAGCTATTTTGGTAGTTTTTGTGCTGGATCTATTGTTTGGTCACATTTATTATTGTTCTGAGCACTTATTGTGCACAGTGTTTTGGTATAGAGGTATGTATATATATATATATATATATATATATATATATATATATATATATATATATATATATATAAAGGTGTACTCTGTTATATATACAGTGTCAACAATATGTTGGTCGATGTCCAAATGCTGAAACACAGAACATCAACATGTACTGTACCTGCACCTAGGATTACCCCAGAGCAGGCTAAACCAAAAAGAAGTGTTTCGGCAAGGGGGAAAGCCCTCTTGCACCCCTATACTCATTGCTAATTTTATATACTAACTCCAAGATCACACAATCTCCAGAAAAAGGGCATATTCCCCTACATGGGGATTGTTGATCAACCACACGTTAAAAATTCTTCCTACATTGAACAAAGTGTGTCAAATAACCTTTTGTTGACATTGTAATCCATTCAGTGTAATGGAGTTCACCCATACATATGTTTTACATATCTATGCATTTATACATGCATAGTTCAAGGGTGTGGGACTTGCCCTCCCCCCATCAGGAATGTAGGGTCAAGCAAAAAAAATATTTTATGACTTTGGAAGTGTTAATTTACATAGCAGTTTCAAAAGAATTGCATGCCTGTGTGGTCATGAATCTCCAGGTAAACAAGTTTGTGTGTAAGTAAGTGTGTGTGTGTGTGTGTGTGTGTGTGTGTGTGTGTGTGTGTGTGTGTGTGTGTGTGTGTGTATCTGTGTTTGTATGTATGTAGATTTGTGTGTGCATCTCTGCAGGTGTGTAATCTCTTATTATTTTTTTTCTTAACCACGTAGATGAGTTGCCATAGCTGATAAGTGATCTCTGTTTCAGCCATCTTCCTGGTCATAGGTAACTTTACAGACAAATGTATGTGTGTGTGTGTACACACACACACGTGTATACTTTTTTACTTTAATATGATGTTTGATTTATGTTTTATTTTTTAACAGGTATGGAAAGCGGTCAAGTCCTGAAACAATGATTTCTGATTTACTGTTCAGAGAGAGTGCAGAGAGCATCCCTAGGTCAAGGTAAGAATGATAATTTATTGTTGTAGCATAATACCAAAATGTAACAGAAGATTATTAATACTGCTATATTTATTGAATTATTACTTGTGACGTAGGCAAAATTATATTTATATAAAAGTAATCAAATTATATTAACAAGTTCACCTTTAAAAACATAATACATCACACATATTGTTCTATATCATATAATCAAAGCAACATTACATAAATAGTTCAATTCCTGCCTTCTCTTAAATCTAATTCCTCCTCCAAAACATTTTTCTGCATGTATTGTTCCCACAGTTTCAGTTTTTTTTATGTAATTTACTCCTACCCTTTTCTAAAGAGCCCACTGTTCTTTTATCTCTGTTACAATATTCACTACTTCAAGTCCACTAGGTAATTCTGGCCCCATAGGGCTAGATTTTTATGTAAGACTTTTCAGGAAACTTGGCAGCTTTACAAGTTATAAATAATCATGAACTTCTGGGCAGAGAAAAGGGTGAAAATATGTCTGAAAGGGACTACAATGAATTGTGTTTGGGGGTGCTATACTTGGCAAAACCTGGCTGCCATCAGTACCCAAAGTATAACAACCACTAAACATCTGAGATGTTAACGGCAGCTGAACCTGCCACCGTGGAATATAAGAATAGATAGAATAATAAAAATTAAAAGAAGAAGGTATGCTATGTACAGAATATACAACACAAAAACCAACAAAAAGTTTAAAAGAGCCATCTAAATTATTAAAGATGGTTGCCGTATATGCTAGGTGAATATTTGAATGTTCCTTTTCATTAGTTAGGGTTAAATGAAAATTTGAAGGTTCTCTTTTGTTAGCTAAGGATAACAAAATATCTACATTTGATATTTAAACTCCCAGACCAGATGGTAGTTTGTGTGAACCCCTTGTTATATAATGTCAGTGATTCCCAATCTGTCAGAAATTGTGGATGCTTTTAATTCATAATTTTTAATGTGCATGTCCCTGATGTAGTACTGACTTTGCACACCAATAATGTATCATATAAAACATGCAAACTATCAATGCTGAAATAATTAAACTGTCTCTAGCTAGGGCAAAATATACGTCTAGTAGGGGGCATGATTTTTTGCATAGTCAGTTTATTTGTGTAATTGCACATAATTTAGTCCAACCATTTGTTATAATATTTAATTTCTTGTTAATAAAGGTTACTGTTCCTAGTGAGTGGCCTCTTGCATATATTGTTCCAGTATACATCTGAGATAAAGTTGAAATAATAGACAGCTATTATCCAGTTAGCTTAACATCAATAAGTATTTTCAAAAATGCTTGGTCAATGTTAAGAAATTAGAGAATTTATAACTCACCAGTTATGGTCTTACGCCAGCATAGATTTATGCAAAGGTTGTTTTCTCTTCCCCAGCTTGACTAATTTTTATGATCTTGTATATATAGTCGTGGTATGGGGTTTGAAGTAACTATTGTGTTTATATTGACCTAACCAAGGCTTTTGGCATGTTGGATAACAGTTATCATCAAATGCAGGATGCCATATAACATAATTATTTTCATAATTCAGTGGGTAAGAAGGCGGCTAACTGAAATATCACAAAGGGTCGCCATGTACAGATGTTAATCAGCTTGGACACTGATAAAATTAAGTGCACCTCTGGCATGATTTCTGGGTCCGATTCTCATTAATACATTTTTTACCACAATTCCAACTGACTCCAAGTGCTGGATAAACAAGTATGAAAATTACATTACATTTAGAGTTGCAGTGATTAAATAATCAGATCTTATTTATTTTAGCCGGTATTTAGAGTTATTAAAAGTATGTCTCACCTCTTCTGGTCTAACTTGTAGTATAATGACATGTAAGATGATGAGATCTAGAAGTTTACCTGAAGAGCATTACCTTTGAAGAAGTAAATGCTATAAGGATCTTGGTGTTTGGATCAATAATAAGTCACAGTATTAAACATGTTAACAATGTTACAATCCACTGGAAATGCTCCAATAGCTAGGAGTAGAGATCTTAGTCACTTAAGCCTACTAATTTGGATTATTTCTTCTAAGAATCCTAAGACATTCACCAGTGTATTTAGTAGTTTAATCCAACCAATATTAGAGTATAATTCTATTCTTTGTGGTTTATCTAAAGAAGAGCTTCAGTTATTAAAACAGGTGTATGGAATATTCATGAAGCTAATACTGACTTACAGAATCTGGACTATCACTTGGGTTTAAAATACTTCAGTCTATACAGCATAACACCTTGGCTCTTCAGAGAGAAACAATGCTTAACCCTTAAGGCACTGTATAATTCAGCCTTAGAGAACTTTTAGGTCTTGAATTGAATTCAAATCATGGAACTAACAGCATACTGCTCTGGCTTTTTTTATTAAAGAAGAAACATCTTTATTAAATTATCACTTATGACATAGGCACTCATACCCTTCTCTACTGCTCACACAACTTCACTACTTTGAATGCTGCTATAACAAAATTGCAAAATTCGCCACCAGTCATACCCATAAAGCTTATCATTGTTCTGCTCTTCAAAAACTAAAATGGCTTGAACTTCCAAACCTGTTAGCATTAAACCAACTTACCCTCACCCACAAAATAATATACAGCCCCTACTGCTGCCCCAGAATTTCAACCTTGATTCAACTACAGGTCAACAGCAGGTCCTTTAGGTCATCTGATAGGACTCTGCTCAAAATCACACACTGTCATAACTGTCATGATGACTCCCCCCTACTCAAACAAAATAGCCAAATACTCTAATGCTCTTCCCCAAAACATATAAAGCACCACCTGCCATTCCACTTTTAAAACTAAAATAAAGGAATATCTTAAAAGCAATTGGATCTGACCCTGTAGTCCTCCTGGATAAGCTTTCTCTTGACTACTATTTTTCCCACCTATGCTCATCCTCCTCTTACAGCTGTAGTTACTTTTGATCTTTTAAAAATGAATTGTCTCCTCCTTATAAAGTTTAATCTCTTCAATATTTAAATTATACTTGGTCCACTAACTATTTCACTATGTATATAATTATCTTTTTTCATGTGGCATGCCAGCTGACCGCTCAAAGATTACTCCATTATCAAGAATTGTGTAGCTCTTATTCTAATCTGCTCCTATGATGTAATGAACTCAGCTAGCTTTGGCCTTTATCACATATTCATGTATTGTATACTTTCAGAACTAGTTATTGTGAATTCTTTATGCATGGTATGTCTTTATTCTTTGTATGTCTTGCTTTTGTTGGAGCTTTTCTCCCCAGATCTCCACTGAAAATGGGCTACTGGCCCAGTCTGCCACTACCCAGTAAACAAATGTAAATAAATAAATAAATAATACATCTATATAAATAAAAATGAACCATGTTGACGTCATTTTACTTGCAAACAGTATACATCACTTATAAACCATCCAGTCACTGCCAGTCAAGAATTACATACCGCATTCAAATCCTGCCTTCTTTTCCATTTTTTCTATGTAATTTGCTCCTACCCATTTCTAAAGATCACAGTTCCAGTTGTTTTATCTCAGTTACTATATTCACTACTTCTAGTACAGTTAGTTTAGGCTTTGTTTTCCATTTCCTAGTAATTGCTGTTTTGTCAGGCCCCATAATTAGACTCAGCAAGGCCTTAGTATGTCTAGGCAATTCCAATTCTGTATCATAGCTCAAAACATCATTTCCTTAGTCATTCCAATTTGCTCACCCAGTATTTCAGATAGAATAGTTTGCAGGGAATTTTCAAAGTCTGTCAATGCATTACAGTTCCAGAAAATATGTTCCCAATTATCTCTTTCTTCCCCATCACACCTCCAACATTTGCTATCTACCTGAGGAAAAAAAATTGTAGTCTACTTGGAGAATAGAAATACCTGTGTAAACAATTCCACGCAAAGAATTTAAATCTTCTAGACTTTGTTGCATAGTTGGGAGACATAAATATATCTCCCCATTGTTTCTTTGTGAAGTGTTTATCCAATCTGTCTTCCCAATCCTTTCTAACCTCTGATTCTTATACTTATCATGCAATATTTTATATGCTCTACTAATTATTCCTTTAACAGCAGTTTCTGTTCTATATTCTACTAAAAACCTACCAGTGCTGGTCATTTGCTTAGGATCCCCCTATGTCCTTCTCTTTGCCTATACTCTGATATCAATCTTTGATAGGGGCAGTAATCTTTAGCATGCAGTCCACAAATATTATTGGCCTCTTCCCATTCTATTAACCTTCCACCTCTAATTTGCTCCCAATACCATCTTTTTTTACCAGTTTTCTCCAATAAATTCCATCTCCTTCTTGCCTGTTATCTGTATCCCTAATTCCAGTCATCCCTATCAGCAGAATCTCCTTTCTCCATTCCCTTGTTTGCTTAGTTCTTAGAATACTCTTTGCTACTACATGAATATAATGTTCTGTATGATTATTGTTATTCTCCTTAAGGATCTGCATCTAAAGTTTCAGTTTCTTCTTGTTTCTTGAGCTTCCCCCCATTTCATCATCAACTTTTCTACTCTGACTTATGGATTTCTGCATCTGTTATATATAAGAGCTTCAACTGTGTAGTTCTGAAATACCCCTTGAAATTGTGTAGTCCAAGACTGCCTTGTTGAATCGGAAGAATCATCTTATTCCACTTGACTTTTGCCATCTTCCCATCCCAGATAAAATCCTTCAGCTCTTTATTAATTGCTATCCACAACTTCTCCTCTGGTTGGTAAAAATATGCCTGACATGTCTATAAAACTAAAGGGACTAAAAACATTTTAGCTGCTTATATCTTGCTATTCATATCCATAAAACGGAGCTTCCAGTTTCTCAGTTTTTGTATTATCATTTTAGTCTATTCCCACATATCCTTAGCTTCCACACTAGAATCCTTTTTAATCCATACTTCTAAGTAGTTCATGTTATCATGTCCCCATAAATATGGATATTGCTTAACCAATTCACATGTGAGTACATAATTTATAGCTATATATTGCCTTTGTTTTAGCTTCATTAATTTTGTATCCCAAAAAGATGTTAAACTGTCTCAAAATGGTCCACAGTACTGAACTGTCCTTTTCTGGTTTTATCAAGTACAATACAGTATCATCTGCAAATAGAGACAGCTTTTCTTGACTACCATACCAATTATTTCTTTGACTTTCTGAGTCGCTTATTTTCTTTGCTGATGGTTCTAAATATAGTGCAGATAACAAAGGGAAAAGAAGATACCACTGCCTGGTTCCTCTGCTCAGAGAGAAGCCCATCCACTTTAACTTTCACCTCTGATCCCTAATATATCCTCCTAATCAAATGTATAATTTTACCAGAGAACACAACTGCTTCCAGTGCCCTACTCATAAGCTCCCAGCTTACTCTGTCAAATGCTTTCTATGCATTAAGACCTACCAACAACAGTGGTATTTTCTTATATTATGCTTCCCTCTGGATCATCAATGTTCTGTTAATGTTGTCAAATGTTTGCCTCCCCTCCATAAAACCACATTGATCCATATCTATCAATTTTGGCATCACCTTTGCCATTCCTTTAGACATTATAGATATAACCACTTTATAATCATGGTTTAGGATTGAAAGAGGCCCATATAAAGCTGGATCTGATGGGTCTTTACCCTCTTTTGGTATTACAGTCACTAAGGCTTTAATTCCATGATTTTGGTGTGTCTCCTCCTCTTAAAATACTGTTAAACAAAACCTTACAGATCTTTTATCAGTTTTTTCCCTCCTAGCTTTCAAAACTTCCACAGGAAGATCATCTATCACTGGGGACTTTCCTTTGGATTGGTTAGACATCTCCATTTTTATATCACCTCCTCCTAGCCTAACTGTTAGTAAATGAGCCTCAGCTACCTCTAACCTTGGCATATTTAATTCTTCCATAAACATTCGGTTTGTACCTTTTCTTGATTTCCATATTTATCTACTTTATACAGACTTTCATAAAATGTTCAAAATATTTGTAGTACCTCTACAGGTTCTGCTGTTATCTTCCTTGTTATAGGCTCCCTATGCTTAGCAACAACCCTTTCTACTTTCTGTTGCCTGAGTCATTGTGCTAAAAGTTTTTGTGCTCTGGAGTTACTATCAAAAAATAGTTGCTTAACAGCAATATTTCTAAACTCATGCATATTATCGAGGTAATCCCTTATTCTCTGTTTAGCATTCTGCAAATGATACCCTTCTTGTTCTATGAGATTCCTGCATTATGCAATACTTTAACCTTTGTCATTCCCTCTAAATAATTCTTTCTACTTCTTAACCATATCTCTCTTTCTTTCATTTCCAGTCTATTTTTAAACTCCACTTTAATTTTATTCCACTCCCTAGCTATATTTTCAGAAGAAATCTCTATATTCTCTAATAACTCATGAATATTTTCCACTAACCATTCCTTATAGGTTTATAGGTTGGTACTAGGCTATCGGCCCTAGGGCCTATACAAGCCTAGCCATAACAATTCCCTGGCTATTTCTGCCCACACTATTTACTTCCCTGGACCCCTGTCTAGCAGGGTGATTGACATAATCCCCAGGGAGAATTTCCTTTCTCCCATCCAATCGTCTAGGTAACTTTTGAAGAGGGCCAATGAGGCGCTCTGCTTGACATGTATGGGCAGTCTATTCCAGAGTCTGGGGAGTCTCTGGGTCAGGAACCTATCCCTCCAGCATGTTTTGTTTATTGTGATGACAAGGTTTAGATCCCTGGAGCATGTGGCTCTGAGGGATTGGGATTTCTTTAAGTGTAGCATGTCCAACAGCTCTGGGTTTGACATGGCCTTGTATGTTAAGCAGAGATCGCCTCTGAGTAGATGATATGCAACAGAGTATAGCTGGAGTTTTTTAAGGCAGTCAGCATAGGGCATCTGCTTCAGGCCTGTGATTCATTTAGTGAGGTATTTCTGTGGCCTTTCCAGTTGTTGCAGATGTCTTGAGAGGTAAATGCCAAATGGGGCATTGTATTCTACAATGGGTCCATAACTCTCAACCTTCCATCTCCAAAATGAGGAACACTAGCCCTTATAATGTGGAACAAATGGGCAACATGTGGAACACATACTAATGGCTTACTAACAACTTCAACTAGGAAGGTCATAGGATGGTTAACATATGCTGGTTTTACTTATAAAGAAGATCTTTTAATGAATTAATACGATTAATTTCTATCTACCATGGATTTCACTTAAAAAAATTCCTAACATTGAATGTGTGACAGACTCTTTCAATGTGGAACTTTGAGAAACTTTGAGGAACATGAACTTTTTAAGACCCCAAATGAGGTACGTTCTTCGTAATGAGGTACACTTGAGAGGTATGAATGGGTCTAATGAGGGATAAGTACAGTGGGACAATGACCAACTTTTTTCTGGATGAAAAGCCCTTAGTGATGAGGTGTGCCACATAGAAGGATTTCCTGACAGTTGTGGTGATGTGGTTATTGAAGGTGAGACCACTGTCCACCTGTGTCCCTAAGTCTCTTATCACACTTTCGATGTTTAGTGTACTGCCACCTATGTGGTAATTCACGGGTACATGTTTTTTTCCCAAAGGGGATAACTATACATTTCTTGGCATTAAGCTTGAGCCCATGGCTCTGGCGCCAAGCATCTGTTTCTGTAAGGCCTTTTTGTAGAGTATCCACATAATTTGGGGATTCAATAATGGCTCCCAGTTTGCAGTCATCTGTGAACTTTGTTAGCCAGAGTCCCTTACTGTTGGCCTGTACTTCAGAGAAGTTGATGCTAAACAAGAGCGGTCCCAGGACTGAACCCTGAGATACTCCACTTGTCACTTGTCTGGAGCTGGATTTGGAGTCAGCTACTTTTACAATGTAGGTTCTTGTCAGTAAGCCAGTTGGCAGCCCATCGAGTGACGTAGGGATTGATGCCCAGCTTAGTAAGTTTATCTATGATTCCAGTGTGGGGGATGGTGTCAAAGGCCTTGGTGAGGTCCAGATAGGCTGTGTGGACTACCTTACCCTCATCCACAGCTCTTGAGACTGATTCGAAGAAGTCAATCAGGTTCAGGAGACAAGATCGGCCCTTCACGAACCAAAACTGGGTGGGGTCCAGTGTTTGAAGGTTGCCAATATCTTTGTTTATATGTTCCATGATAATACATTCCATGGCCTTGCAGATCAGGCTCGTCAGACTGATGGGGCAGTAGTTCTTGGGATCCAAGGTGGATCCCCCCTTGTGGAGTGGGATAACTGTAGCTGTGCACCACTCAGTGGGCACGAAGCCTGAGGTGAGGGTATGATTAAACATGACACTTAGGTAAGGTGCCAGTTCATTTTGTAGTTCATGTAGTACACAGCCTGGGATGTCATCTGGTCCCATGGATGCTGTATTCTTAGCTTTAGAGAGTGTGTTTTTTACCTGTGTGGCCGTTATTACCAGAATTTGGCAATCTTCCAGTATTGAGATGGGCTGTTAAGCGGGTGAGAGAGGGGTGAAGTTGGCACTGAATAGATCTACCAGGATATTGGCAATATCCTTGGGATCAGTATATTTAATGCCATTCTGTTTTAGTTCAGAGCAGATCTGAGCATTTCCATTTAGATTCTTGACATAGTTATAGAATGCCTTGTGGTTGCCTTTGGAATATTTGTCAATTTTATTTTCGTAACTAGCTTTGTAGGATTTTATAGGGATCTCAGCTTCTTACTGAGGCTGGTAAGGACATTTTTTGCATCGTGGGATTTTCCTCTTTTCTGCAACAGTTTCTTCCTTTTGTTGTAAAGTTTGTTTATGGCAGGGGACCACCAGATTGGCTTCCTTTTTTGGAGAAGAGAATCTTGGTTCTATTTGGGATGGCACGATTCATGTATGAGTGGATGTGCTCATACAATGCCTTAGTGTAGGACTCAGCAGTCAAACTTTCAGTTCCCATCTGCATGGGTGTCATGACATTTGTCACTTCTAATTTGAGTAGCATGAAGTTGGCTTTGGAGAAGATTTTTATGGAGGTTTCCTCAGTGAGGAGTGGGGGTGGGATATGGATGTTTAGGGTGATTAGCTTATGGTCTGACCTGACTAATGAGGGGGTGACCATAGGTGTTGAGCATCAATTTCCCATGCTGGTAATTACCAGGTCTAGGATATTGGAGCCCCTGGTGGGACTATGGATTAGTTTATTCAGGGAATTGGAATTTATGAATTCCAAGAACTATTGGGCAAAGCTGCTGGTACACTAGTAGTTTTCCCAGTTAATGGAAAACCAGATAGGGGGGAAAGTACTAGTGTCACATTTCTATTTTATTACCCTGACATTGTCTTTTAGTTATTATTGGCACATTATTTGAAATAGTTATTGGATGCATATCAAAACTTTCAATTAAATTCACATGTTCCTGTGAAATGTATGTTCTGTCTAATCTAGACCATTTTTTGTATCTTGGACAATAATACGTAAATTTACTCCAAACTCATACATTTTCCATGCTAAATATTTTCATAAATTTCTTCAAAAATCTACCCTTCTTTGTTACATTTTCCCCGTCTCCCCCTCCAATGCTACATTTTTACTGCTACAAATCAAATTCCATTCCCTACCTATAAGTAATATTTCCTGCTGAAAGCTGACTATTTCTCCCAGATTTTTCTTAAGCTCCATTATAGCAGTTTTATTTGAAATATAAACACATGCCAGTGTAATTCTACTCCCTTGCCAATAGCCCTTCTAGTACTACAAATCTACCATCATTATCTTTTTTATCCTCTTCTACTATTATTGGAGCTCCACTTGCAATTAATATAAGCACTCCTATTTTCCTTTATCCCAGGTATTCCTCTGAATAACTGTCCTGAAAACCTTTCTTTAACAAATCAATATGTTCATTGCTTTCCAAATGTGTCTCCTGTAGGATAGTTATTTGCATTCTGCATTTTTAATATAGTTAACTACTCTTTCTTTTTTGTATACATCTGTGAGACCATTAAAATTTGAAGATAATACAGAAAGTGTCATTATGCTAAAAAGTTATTATTCTCATCTTTTATGTTTAACAGCCTTTTTGCTTAGTGTCTAGTTCCAGCTTTTGTGTTACATGTATACACTGTTTGACAGGTTGATCTTTTATATAGTTGTTTGTTGTCATATCCATTTGAACCGATGCCACATATTACAAAACATTTTGTTTTATTGAAAGCTCTCAAACAAAATAAACAAAACAAAACAAACACACCCCCAGTATGCCACTAAAACTTATTAACTTAAAACTTGCACACAAAACTATGTACATCTTCAAATATTGAAGTTTTATCATCCTAATAGAAACAATGGTTCTAGACTGACAGTCACAATTACAGACGGGCTAAGCAAAAACAAAGATTATAGATGGTAAAACAAATGGTACAGCCTGTGCTTTACTAAGTGCTGTCTGGTTTAGTCTTATCTTTATTACTCTGCCAGGCTAGGAAAACACACACACACACACACACACACACACACACACACACACACACACACACACACACACACACACACACATACACACACACACACACACACACACACACACACACACACACACACACACACACACACACACACACACACATACACACACATATTTAAATGCACTGAAATATTGAAATGGCAATGTTGGGAATCCTGATACATAAAATATGACAACTACAATGTTAACAGGTCAAAATAACCTCTGTGCACTCAAACTCAAAAAACAGTGTTATTTGTTTGGGGCAACCCCTTTGTACCCCTCCACACCCCCTGCTATATATATATATATATATATATATATATATATATATATATATATATATATATATATATATATATATATATATATATATATATATAAAATATATATATATATATATATATATATATATATATATATATATATATAGGTTCATAGGTTCATACTAGGCTATCTGCCCTGGGGCAATTATAAGCCTAGCCCGATTCTGTATGGCTTACGCCACCCCTTGATTTGAGTATACTGTGCCCTTTTTAAGGTTTAGTTTACTGTGCCTCTGTCTAATAGTGACAAGGGAGTAATCCCTGGGACAAACCTACGATCCCCCATCCACTTATCGAGATTCTTCTTGAAGAGATTCAGTGAGGTGCTCTGCCTCACATGAACTGGAATTCTATTCCAGAGCGAAGGGAGCCTCTGGGTTATGAACCTGTCCTTCCAGCAAGTTCTATTTATTTCTGTGCTGAGGTTCAAGTCCCTCGAGCATGTGGCTCTAAGGGATTTAGATTTACTGAGGTGGAGCATGTCCATTAATTCTGGATTTGACATAGCTTTGTATGTCAGGCATAGATCGCCTCGAAGTAGGCGGTATGCAGTTGAGTCCCATATGGCATCTGTTTGATATATTATATATTGTATTGATATATATATATATATATATATATATATATATATATATATATATATATATATATATATATATATCTGTGTGTGTGTGTGTGTGTGTGTGTGTGTGTGTGTTTTTTCGGTATTGCATACACACACACACACACACACACACACACACACACACACACACACACACCAAAATCACACAATCCCTGTAGAAGGGGAATATTCCCAGTCCTGGAGATTGTTGATCTCACACTCCTGTTGATCATCTGTTTTGTGAACCAAAGTGTGTCAACAAAACAGATGTAGACCCAAGAGGCCCAAGAAAGAATGAGAGCTTCCATATACGTACTCTGTCTATCTGTCTATGTATGTATGCATGTGCATGTGTGTATGCATGTGTCTGTTTGTGTGTAAATCCCTCAATATAAAAAAAAAATCTGAATGAACTACAAAAAGGCAAGCAGTACCTTTTTTTAGTTTAATCTATTAATTTCTTAACTATGTAAGTGAATGTTTATAACTCAGTCCCTGTCATAAGCAAAATATTCTCTCCATGTTGCAACCAGACACCAGGACTGAACTTCAGGCTCTGAGCTATAAGACAGAGGTCATACCACTGACACATGCTTCTCCTCATATTAAAACATCTGTCTGGATTTTACTAATTTTTTTCCCTCAAGCATATATGTTTACAATCTTATCTAGCTGTGACTTTCCACCTATTATGTAAAATATTTTTCAAAAAAAAGGGAAGAACACAAGGAAATTTAAGGAGCCTTTCTTTACATGTAAATGAGTTAACATGGAATAAATGGAATAAAGGCCACCATCTTCAAGACTGGACTCCAGCTGCTTAATTAGTTTATTATGCATCACCTTTCTAAAAAACAGACTCATTAAGTCAACTTGGTTATCTCCTTAGTCTTTTCCAAAGATCACTACTTATGTGCAGCTAACTGCATCTCATTCAGATTACGGAATTGTCAAAGTCAGACAATTGGAGTGATGGCCTTAATCAATAACAGCACACAGTCTGAATAAGAGGTATTGGCAAGGAATACTCAGTAGATGTTCTTAAATTGCTGACAGTAGTGATTAACACCATAAGTAGTTCATAAAATATTGAGGATTATGACTGGGTCACAGTTTCTTACCAACTTATTATGTGTTTGAAATATTGGTGCCAAAAAATTCACCTCAACTGCAAAGCAAAAGAGGTGAATGTTGGCATTCATATTGAGACCATATAATAAGAGTTATGATCTATGAGTCCCAATCATAACTCTTATTTTGTTTGTGGAGTTTTATCTGCTCCTTGTACCAGCAGTTACAGAAAAAAAAACTGGGTGTGTGAAGTGTTTTGCCAGCTTTCAAAGACTTACTGGCATATAAACAGCAGGCAAAAACAAAGAGTCTCTCAGAAGAACAAAATTCTTTAAAAGCTGCTAGACACTTTGTTCTCCCACAGTGTTTGAGTGTGTAACACACTATTTTACAGCTTTTTGTCTTTTGCTCCTGTTTTTGTTGGCCACCTTTGTCCCCTGTTAATCCCTCATATGGGTCCTGATCTTAACAGCACTTAGGGTACTTAACAAAAACGTACACTGCACCTTGCTGATATAAAAAGTGCTTAATAAGTTAATGTTTTTCCTAACTGCAGGGCATAATCATGGTATTTCTTACATTACATGATGTTTTTATTAGTATAATAAGCACCATAGCATGGTAACATGTTTGTTCTTCTTAACTCACCCTCTTCTCCATATCATTGTGACAATCCCTGATCAGTTTACCTCAGGCTTTTACCAGAACAAATACAGGAGTGGAAGAAATAAAGTAGAGAGTCGATTATCCAAACTAAATGGGACCTAGAGTAGCTTGGATAATCACACTGTTCACATAATCAAACATATAATTGATCCAGATAAAAAACTTCTAAAATCTTGTTTTTTTCTGCACTGAGACAATACACGTTTCAATCATTCAGTGATTCCAGTGGACAATAAAAAATATTCTTTACACATGAGCGGGCTGCAAGCTCAAAAAATACACACAAGCAAATATGTTTATATATTATATATTCAGACTTTATGGTCTTTCCTACCCGAAAACTTTGGAAGGCTGCATTCAGATGATTAACATTTCAGATAATTGACGTTTAGATAATCGACTTGGTACTATAATGGCAATAGCACTTTAAGAAGGGACTTCTCTCTTTGAAATATAAAAGATTGGGATATGTGATTTTAATTCATAAGGCATTTAAAGGAAAATTCCTATATAAATATACTGGATTACAATTCACTGAACACAATTAGAATTTGGAAGATGGCAATCTATGTATTGGAACAAGAAGTAGTAATCATGAAAAAATAAGATATATTATGGTGAAAGAGTAGTCAGAACTTGTAATGGTCCCCTAGGTCACATAAGGAATGCTGATGTAGCAAAATAGTTTTAAGGACTTGCTCAAACAAAATGTGGAGTTAAAAATATATATTTATCAAATAGTTTATAAGAGGTACTGAATTTTGTAGCTTATAATCCTGAATGCATGTCATGTCATGTATTATTATTGTTACATCACTGACAGAAGTATGCAATCGATGAAAAGAAACAAACAAAAAATGAAGTGTTAATGTACACTTCCCTTTGTAGACATTTTTATCATTTTTGTTACTGATGATTAAAGGTTAAGAAAACAAAAGAAAATGTATTTAAATTAGCACTGACATTGCACTACTGGCAAATTTTGTTAAAACAAAACCAGAATAGAGAAGTATAGAAAAGAAAGAGTTTAAAAATGGCATGGAAAGACTACAGAAAATAGCATTCAACAGTGTCCCACACTCATGGATTAGGAAATGCTCACAGATGTATACATTTATCAATTACTTTACAATGTCCACCAAACAGTGGAAAATCACTTTACAGCTGGATCATGATAAAGTGCAAATGACTATCTCAGAGATAAAAAGGGATATTCCTGAATTATTCTTTTTTACCGCCACTATTTTGTTTTGCTCTTAACCTGTTTAGCTGTTTACTTAATAGACTAGGCTATTGTTACATCATTCCAGAAGCTAACCTTGTTCAAAAATATATCTTTTCATAGATAATTTAAAATTGCATAGCTCATCAGAAGAGCATCTGAACGAACAAATACAAGCGATTAAAGCTTTCTCACATGACATAAGAATGAGATTTGGACTTGATAACTGTGCGATGGCAACATTTTTGTGGGAAAGATGCAGCAACAAGAAAATGTGATCCTGGACCAGGAATGTGATGCAAAGGAACTTGAATGGGATGGAGTATATAAGTATTTAGGAATAGGTGAAAGGTCAACAACAAAACATGAGCAAATGATTACATATCTTAGTAAGGAATACTTCAGAAGACATAAAGCTAATCCTAAAATCTGCCTTGATATCTAGGAATAAAGTTCAAGCTATACATATATTTGCTCTTCCTGTTCTAACTTACAGCACTGGTATTATTGACTGGCCCCAAACAGCATTGAATAAGTTAGACAAGAAAACAAGAAAAAGGTCTCATGCTTATCAAATGATGTATAAAAATTCAAGCATACCAAGATTATTTATTCCACATCCTTAAGGAGGTATGAGCCACCTCAAAAATGTATTGGTTTGCAGTTCTGAAGCTACATACATATTTGTTGATATTATCAGATCCAAGTATACTGACATTTCTAAAACATGAAAAAAAGTGACATCTTTGCTTCGTTTATAAGAAGCACTTTGGGAATGAAAATCAAACCAGTAAAAGATAAGAATCTGGCAGCAAAGTGTCAAAAAATAAAAATAAAAGAAATAATGCAAAGAGCAGGAACAGAAGAAAAGGAAAGAAAAGTGGAAAGTATACAGTTATAGTGACAAGTAGGGAAAGGCCCTTGAACAACCGCATGTTGACCAAGATTTCACAAATGAATAGTTAAGGAGAGGTGAATTTAAACCAACAGATGAAAGGCTAATAATGCAGGCTGAAGATAGTGGGCTACATACACATTCGTTTAGAAAGTCTATACAAAAAAGTAGGAGAAGCAGACAATTTCAGGTTCTGTAATATAGAACTAGAAACAAGCGCACACCTTTGTGCCCTTGATGCACAAATGGCTAAAAGTTTGTATGCTGAAAGGCACAAGAATGCAGCAAGACTGTTCCACTGGTGATTGTGCAAACTCTATGGACATACAATTAACTAATAAGCATTGGAAACATGAACCACAGAACACTACAAAAAAATATTAGTTAAGAAAATAAAAGAAGAAAAAGCAGATATAGTAGTCCAAGAAAAAAAAATACAAAAATAGGAATAATCATTGGACAGGGCCAGCCTTAGGTAATCTGGCATCCTATGCAGAAAGACTCTATAGTGGCCTCCATTCCCTAAAGCCACTGTAATTAAACTCCAAATTACTTTTTTCTCCCCATTTCTCAGTGTGTCATTTTTTTCTTGTAGTTATTCATTCATTCATTTAATGTGTTCTATCTAAGCAAGACTGTATTCTGATAACTGTTGAACAAACAATTACATTATGGTAGGGGTCTGGCTGCCTTTCAGCTCTCAGAAGTCATTAGGGTTCTAGATGCTCTGAGGTACATTTCAGGGTTTATTTTTTTTTGAACATCTTTTGTCATCCAGTAGTTGCCTGAAGAAAAATTATGATCAAAGGAAGAAATTTCATATTTAGTCTGACATTTAGTCTTACATTTTGTTTACATTTAATCATACATTTGGTCTTACATTTTGTCTTACATTTAATCGTACATTTTATCTTACATTTAATCATACATTTAGCTTTATATTTTGTCTTACATTTAAGAATACATTTTTGTCTTATATTTAATCATACATTTAGTCTTACATTTAGTCTTACATTTTGTCTTACATCTAATCATTAATTTAGTTTTACATCTTGTCTTACATTTAATGATGCATTTTGTCTCTCATTTTGTCTTACATTTAGTCTTACATTTTGTTTACATTTAGTCATACATTTGCTCTTACATTTAATCGTACATTTTGTCTTGCATTTAATCATACATTTAGTTTTATATTTTGTCTTATATTTAAGCATACATTTTGTCTTATATTTAATCTTACATTTAGTCTTACATTTTGTCTTACATCTAATCATTTATTTAGTTTTACATTTAGTCTTACATTTAATCGTACATTTAGTTTAAAATTTTGTCTTAATCTTCTAATTTTTTAGCACAACCTAACTGATCTAAACTACACTATAATAAGTGCAGTAGAAATAACTATTAAGCTTGTGGTCTAGGTTCGCAAGCCCTCCAGAAGTCATGGGGTTCTAGATGTTCTGAGGTGCATTTAAACAACCCTTTTTCATGCAGTGATTGTCTGAACAAAAAAAAATTATGAAATAAAATTAGTTTTATCTTTCAACTTTGCTTTTTTTTTACCTGCTTCATTTCAGCAAGTCCTAATTGACCAAGACTACCATGTAATAATTAAATTAAGCTGTGGGTGATTTTCAGAGGTGCATTTTAGAGCTTTTTCCCCATCCTTTTCATGCAATGATGGCCTGAACAAAAATCATGCTTGAGGAAAAGAAATTCAATCCCACTTTTTATTTCAAGGAAAAAAAGCTGTGTCCAATGTTTAATGCTCAAAGCTAATGAAACACCAGTTCATAATAAACTGAGAAGACAAATGCTTGTGAAGATACATACATAATATCTGATAATAGCACCTGTCCCGTAGCCCCACACCTCAAAATAGGTTGCTATGTTGAGTGTCTCCCTCTAGTGTTAAATTGGTTTTAAAAAGTAAGACACAAACGCCCACAGTTATAGTTCAAGTCACTGCTGCTGCTGCTATCATATTTATATAAATTCGCCTCTTCACCCCCCCCCCCACAAAAAGACAGCCATCTTCTATATCTCCTTATGTCAGACTGAGACAAAACTGAAAAAAATCAAATAGAACATAACATATTTCCTGTTAGACGTATATAAATAGCATGGGAAAAATTATTTCAAGAATGTTTCCAATGTGTTACTTTTAGATACAGTATAGTGGTCCTCTACAAGTTATAGTGACCCTCCATGTACCCCTCTGCAGTTTGTGAGGAAAGGTAAAGAAATAATGACTACACCGCCCCCAGCCCAACACAAGATATGACCTCTGAAGTTTGGGAGGAATGTTAAAGAAATTATGACATTGTCCCAGGCACCCACACAAGTACAGTGTGTGAACACCAATGAGCAGGATCTGGTTTTAGATTATGTGGATTTCAGTGCAGAGCAGTTACTTAGCCCTTGTCAAAATCTACTTGTACAGCTTTAGTGTGTGTGTGGGGGACAAAACTTGAAGATCTGGGTATTCTGTGATGCATTTATCCCTTATTTTGTGATGGATGACTGTTAAACTGAGTATATGACAACAGGGTCAGTTATTTTTATCCAGTCAATCCCGCAAAGCATTTATAGCCACTTCTATGTACAATTTGGGTATTTGATTGTGATAAAAGAGGATAAATGTATTTCACCTTTGCTCCAAGCAAACAGTTGCCACACATAAAAATGTTTCACATTGCTTCACATAATCACATTAGTCTTGCAAAGCCACGATAATAAGCAAACAGCAGCAGACGGCAAGTCAAAGCAAGGGTTGGGAGGGTGGTCTAATGGTTAAGGTGGTTAAGGTGTTTGCCTTACAAACACAAGGTGCAGGGTTTGAGTCTCACAAGGGATAATTGGCTAGGCTTAAAATGGCTCACAAGGACAGTTAGCTTAGTACTAATCTATGAACCTATGAACCTATTTTCCTCCATAAAAGACAGCCATAGCAGTTATGCCTAATCTGTGTCTGCATATCACTCACCCAGTTACATAGTCGATTTTACTTCTCACAAGTGCATACTTGGTCTACAAAGCCAGATACTGACTCTTTAAACTGAACAAATGACAAGTAGGTCAGTTACTTTCATCCATCCATCCCCAACTCCAACCAAGCAGTTATAGCTTTGATGCCTGATAGCCACATAATATTATTTTATCTCCACAACATTAAATCTGGACATCTCATCAGCATTAAATTTAAATTAAGTTTAAATACCAAATAGCACATAACTGTTCCCACTTCCATTAGGAATGTGGAATACTGCTCATAAACACGTCCGAAAAAGAGGGACAAAAGTAATGAAAACATAAGCACATTATCAAAGAGGCAGTGTAAAATCTATAGACTTTAGTGAACAGTATGTAAAACTCTTCCACACAAGCTCATTTTATTCCTCAGAAAAAAGAGACGCAAGATGTGCGCCCTCTTTCTTTGTTGTTGCTACTAGTATGCTGGTCATGTAGGCTACTTCCAAAAATAGTCTATCCTGTGTAGAGGTAAACAGGCCTAAAAAACAGGAATATTCCACTCTCCACACTCACCACACCATAATAACAGAGCCAGAGAAATATTGTCAAAAACATCTGGTTGATCATTACCAATGTTATTGTAAAAAAAATAATAATAACACGCTCCACCATCCACACAGTTGAAAGTATTCCAATCAGGTTGCTTAACAGAAATCAGAAGACTTCGCAACAAAGAAATATTGCTCTAACAAATCAATAAATAAATGGAGAAAAAAGCACCCTTCCAAGCACAGTTCCCTAAGTGATTGTTTAGTTTACCTATGTATAAGGTGGGTCCTGTCATAGACGTAGCTACACCCAGTAATTATAGTGTCCTATGTGTTGAGAGACACAAAATAATGAACAAACAGGATTTGTAAGCAAAGGTAGAACAATGCAGGATGAAGACATTCATACAATTCTAATAGCAGCAGGATGAAAATGATTAACAAAATATAATGTTGAAGTATATTTAAATATGCTAACCCTGCATGAAAAGCTGAAGGAACCAATTCTGGGAGCATCGCAGGTATTGAATAGAGCACTACTGGCAAAAAATCAAAGACTGAAGCAATACTTATTTCACAAGCTCTAACTGTATCCTGACTCAGGAGTAGGGTCCATTCCTCTCATTGCACTAAAGACCCAAACTATTTGGAGAAGTTAAAAAAGAGAGAATGCCTCTGTTCATCAAAACACTTATAATACATAGAGCAATCTGATTATGCACCAAAACCAAGGAAAAAAAACAAGAAAAATCTCATTATGCACCAAAACAAAAAGAAAAAACAAACTTTAATAGTGATGTTTCTACATAAGAACCTCTCTACTACTAAATTGTTTAAACATTAAGCAACTGTCAGGCAACCGAAGTACAGAGCACATCAAGAAATAGCTTCAAAACCTATAATATGCCTCACCTTGAGGTTACTAATTAATCAGCTATGATAATATTGCAGTCATGGTTTATTTACCAGAGGACATAATTAGAGGGTAATGACTTTAACCTTCATTTCAGCTGATAGACACACATGTAGTAAAGGTATGCTGTTGCCTTAAGGTTAAAAGGATATACATCTCTTTATAGATTATTGCTATAGCTGAGATGACATTATTAGGATTATATGTACCTGATATCCAGTCCCTTGGTTAGTCTGATGTTTTGCATTGATCACAGGAACCTGCATGCCCATCTGTGCCATGAAATAGTCCTGCAGAGAAAATGCATAGTGTCATAGGACTTGCATGGCACAAGAACCCAGCAGAGAAAAGAAATGATTGTAACACAAGTCCTCGCCTTCTAAAATTTAAAACAACAAGCAGTATGATGCTTCTTTTATCTCCACTAATAGCAGCCATGATGTCCACAAGGAACAGTAACTCCATGTATTACAATACAGGAAGCAAGTTAACAGTGTAAGTGCCATTTCAGCAAGTCAATATCCATGCACTTTCAATGTTCATTAAGTTTGTCTTTTTCTCTGCACAGTTTTGTGATGGTGGGTTTAGTATATATATATATATTTGTGTGTGTGTGTGTGTGTGTGTGTGTGTGTGTGTGTGTATATAGATATATATATATATATATATATATATATATATATATATATATATAAGAGATGTGGATAGACTCTCTCTACAAGGCGGGTGCAAGGGGGGTTTCCCCTGAAAAAAAAAAGAATCTGATAACTGAAAGTAGTTTTCAGCAATGTGGAGGTATAGTTATGCCACCCACTGAAATTACAGTCAGAACGTTAACATGAATCCCACAAAATATTGTTATGAATTCTTCGATCATAATCAGTTTGCTATGAGTTTTCAACATCCACTTCTCAAATAAGTAGTAATCTGGTTATTATCCCAGGCCCAGTCACAGTACTATGTGTTAAATGGAAGTAAGCAACATGATGCAGAGTTTATGCAGGGCAAGATGTAGCAGCGAGGCTCAATTATTAGTGCTACACTTACAAATAATGGGTTGAATTTTGAACTTGTCATTTTTTCCAAGGGTATACTAAATATTCAAACAGATACTTTTTTCATGGCAGAGTGTAGTATGTTCCATTATGGATTGAGTCATTTCCCCAAATTCATAAACATAATGTGCACATCACAGAAATTCAGTGTATACATTAACACAATGTGTGCATGTATTTAGTATGTTGTATTTCATTACCAGGATCCATGAATATGAATTGCAGTAATCATGAGGCACACTATATTTATGAATCCCACACTGCAGTGTCTGTAATAGGATACTACAGCTTCATTTCTGCTCCCTGCTCCACAGTTAGAGCATGGAATAATTTATAAAAGTTTGGCCCTTTGTTCTCAAGACTGCAATGCAGGGAACATTAACACATGAGTACTTCCATTAGCTGGAGCACCACTACATCACTACTAGGAGTGGGTAACAGGTATAACTGTGATAGCAAGTCTGCCTGTATCACAGGGGCAGCATAAGTAGCAGATGTAATAATGCTAAGAGTAACAATTGCAGCAGTAGTAATATTACTAGTAGCATCATCAGTACTAGTAGCAGTAGACGTAGTAGTAACAGCAGCAGGTGCAGCAATAGTAGCAGTTGTAGTAGTAATAGATGTAGTAGTAGCATGTAGCAGTAGCAGTAGTAGTAGCTATAGTAGTAGTAGAAATAGTAGAAGTAGTAGTAGTAACAACAGTAGTACTTGTAGTCATAGTAACAGCAGCAGTAGTAGCAATAAAAGTAGTAACAGTATTACTTGTAGCAGCAGCAGAAGCAATAGTAGTAGAAATAGTAGTTAGAGCAGCTGCAGCAGTAGTACCAGTAGTAATATCAGTGGTAGTAGTAGCAGTAGCAGTAACAGCAGTAGTAGTAATAGACATAGTAGTAGTATTTGCAGCAGCAGTGGAAGTAGTAGATGTAGGAGAACAGCAGCAGCAGCAGAAGTAACAGTGGTAGTAGCAGTTGTAGTAGTTGTAACAGCAGTAGTGGTAGTAATATAAGTAATAGTATTACTTGTAACAGCAGCAGTAGTAGTAGCAATTGTAGTCGTACTATCAACAGTAGTTGTAGTAGCTGTAATAGTAACAGTTGTCATTGTAGTAGTAGCAACAGCAGTAGTAGTAATAGAAGTAGTAGCAGTATTACTTGTAGCAGCAACAGTAGTAGTAGAAGTAGTAGTCAGAGCAGCAACAGCAGCAGTAGTAACAGTGGTAATAGTAGCTGTAGTACTAACCATAGTAGTAGTAACAGCAGTAGCAATAACAGAAGTAGTAGTATTACTTGAAGCAGCAGCAGTAGTACTACCAGCATTAACAGCATAGGTTCTTAGGTTCATAGGTTCATACTATGCTATCTGCCCTAGGGCATTTATAAGCCTAGCCAGAGTGTGTTTGGCTTTCGCCACCCATTTTAAATGAATTTTGCTATGCCCTTTTTCGAGGTTAGTATACTGTGCCTCTGTCTAACAGTGACACAGAAGTGATACCCGGGGTAAACCTACTATCTCCCATCCAGTCATCAAGATTCCTCTTGAAGAGAGTCAATGAGGGACTCTGTCTAACCTGGACTGGGATTTTATTCCAGAGTGAAGGGAGCCTCTGGGTTATGAATCTGTCCCTCCAGCATGTCCTATTTATTTCAGTGCTGAGGTTCAAGTCTCTCGAGAGCGTAGCTCGATGGGATTTGGATTTGAGGTGCAGCATGTCCATTAATTCCGTGTTGGACATGACTTTATACGTCAGGCGCAGATCGCCTCTGAGCAGGCGGTATGCCACTGAGTAGAGCTGGAGTTTCTTTAACCGGGCAGCATATGGCGTCTGTTTGAGCCCTTTGATCCTCTTGGTGAGGTACTTTTGGGGTTTTTCCAGTGGCTGCAGGTGTTTGGTAAGGTACATCCCAAAAGGGGCATTGTACTCAATTATGGGCCTGATGAGGGATGAGTAAAGAGGCACGATGACCTCCCCTGATCTAGATGCGAATCCCTTCATTATTAGGTGGGCTATATAAAATGTTTTTCTAACCACTTTGGCCACGTGGTTGTCAAATGAGAGATTGCTATCAACTTGGGTCCCCAGGTCCCTAATTACTTCTTCCGTACTTAATGGATTACCACCTATGTGGTAATTTGTGGGTACTTTGTTTTTGCCAAAGGGGATGACTATACACTTTTTGGCATTTAGCTTGAGGCCATGGCTCTGGCACCAGTTGTCTGTTTCTATGAGGCCCTTTTGTAGGATGCTTGTGTCGGCTGGAGAGTCGATTATGTCACCCAGTTTGCAGTCATCTGCGAACTTGGTCAGCCACAGTCCTTCCGTGTTAGCCTGTACCTCCGAGAAATATATACCAAACAAGAGAGGTCCCAGGACTGAGCCTTGTGGGACGCCACTTGTAACTAGTTTGGAGTCTGACATGGCTGCAGCAATTCTAACCATGTGGGTTCTGTCCTTGAGCCAGTTTGCAACCCATCTAGTGACATAGGGGTTTATATTTAAGCTGGTGAGCTTATCTATAATGCCCGAGTGGGGTATTGTATCGAAGGCTTTTGCAAGGTCCAGGTAGGCTGTGTGGACCACCTTCCCCTCGTCAATGGCCTTGGCGACTGTTTCAAAGAAATCAACCAGGTTTAACAGGCAGGATTTGCCCTTAACAAAGCCGAACTGGGTAGGATCCAGTGTCTGTAGGTCCCCAATATCTTTATTTATGAGGTCCATGATGATCCTTTCCATAGCTTTGCAGACCAAGCTAGTCAGGCTTATGGGGTGATAGTTTCCAGGATCTGTTGAGGCACCACCTTTGTGGAGAGGGACCACTGTTGCTGTATGCCACTCTTTGGGTACATATCCTGTAGTAAGGCTGAGATTGAACAGTAGTTTTATGTTTGGGTTTAGTTCTTCTTGGAGTTCATGTAGGACGCAGCCCAGGACACCATCTGGTCCCATTGATGCTGTGTTTTTTGCTTTGGAGAGGGCGGCTCTTACCTGAGCATCTGAGATGTCAGGGGGGCAGCACTCTGCTGGGATAGATATTTGCCCTTTTGGTGGGGAAGGGGGGGAGAAGTTTGCGCTGAACCTGTCAGCTAGGATGTTGGCAATGTCTGTGGGTTCGGTGTATTTTTTGTCATTTTGGACTAATTCTGAGCATATCTGGGAATTCCCACCCAGGTTCCTAACATAAATAAAGAAAGCCTTGTGATTATCCTTAGTGCCCTGTGCAATTTTTCTCTCGAAGCTGGCCTTAGACGATTTTATGAGTGCCCGTAGTTTTTTGCTAATACTGATCAGAGATGCCTTCCTTTTTGGGATTTTGCTCTATCATGTAGTAGCTTCCTCCTTCTATTGTATAGTTTGTTTATGGCTGGGGTCCACCAGACAGGATGCCTAACTTTGGAGGATTGGGTCTTGGTTTTATTTGGGATTGCATGAGCCATGCATTCCTGAAGTTGTTCATAGAATGCGTTTATAAAGGATTCTGCGGTCTGGGCCGTATTTTCCACAGGCCCAGGGGCTTTGAAGGATGCCACCTCAGTTTTGAGGAGTGTGAAATTTGCTTTAGAGAAGTTTTTCACTGTGGTTTTCTGGGCAGGGGCTGGGGTCGGGATGTTAATATCTAGTGAGATTAGTTTATGGTCTGATCTTACCAGTGAGGGATACACTTCTGGTCTGGAGCATAGAGTCCCCATGTTGGTGATGTTCAGGTCCAGTATGTTTTCCCCTCTTGTGGGAGTGGCAACAAGTTGTTCCATAGCATTTGAGTTTATAAATTCTAGGAACCTTCGGGCTAGGGTGTTGGACCTAGAGTAATGCTCCCAGTCTATGTTAGGGTAGTTGAAGTCGCCCAATATAATGGTGTTTGGAGAGACCTTCATATTTTCCAGTGTTCTCAGGAAGGCCGAGTGGGGTTCCTGGGTTTGGGAGGGTGGTCTGTAGCAGGCTATAAACTGGAAGGCAGCTTTACCCACTGTTAGTTGCACATGGTTAGTCTCTGATGCTTCATGCCATGCCACCAAGCTGGAGGTGTGGGTATCTTTGACGAATATTGATACTCCCCCTCCTTTTGTGGTTGGGTCCAAGTTTTGGGGCTGAAAAACATGGTATGAGGTATAACATGGTAGTGCTGGGGTGCTCTCAGGAGCCTTGAACCAGGTTTCTGTTACTGCACAGATATCGATGTTCTCCATGCTAAGGAGAGTTTCGAGTGCGTGCATCTTGAGGTTTAGACTTCTGGCGTTGAGTAGCATTACTCTTAGTTTCTTATCCCTTGTGATACCTATGGAGGTGAGTTTGTCTTTTGAGCCTTGCCTAAAAAAGGCACTATAGGGGTGGCAAAAGCCTTTGCCAATATCCGAAAGCCCAGGGATGACAGGTGCAAGCCATCCCTAGCAAAGCATCGTGGCTTGTCGAGCATGTCATCCCAGGCAGACAGACATTGGATCCCCTTTGAATGACACCAATACTTAAGCCAATTGTTGAAATTGATCATCTTGTCTTCATATTGTGGCATCATTCTTGGTAAGGGTAAGATGCTACTCAAGGTCAGGGTCATACCGGCCTGGGCTACATGCTCAGAGAGCTCCTCTATGTCTCTTTTCATGTAGTCCAGGGAGGTACGTCTCAGGTCATTCACACCAGCATGGACAATGACTGAGTCATATTTGTACTTGCCTTGGAGTGACCTGAGTGCTTGTGTTATGTGGCGGATCCTAGCACCCGACAGGCAGCTCACTGTGCCCTTCTCCTTGTTCAGCCTGGTGAGCGGGACGTCAGTGTGCCTGACGATAGAGTCACCTATTACAAGTGTATCAGGTGTGTTGTTTAGCCTTAAGGGCTGTGACTGTTCAGCACACTGGCTTTGTGAGCTATGTGTTGCACGTGTTTTGTTTTGGGGTAGCGGTTGCTTGGGTATCTGCTTTGGAGATCTCTGCTGCTTAGGCAGATTTTTATTTAGAGCCTCCAAGTATGTTTTTGTGTGTTTATGTGTTTGGTTTGCTGTCGTGGTAGGTATGTGAGACTGAAATTGTAGTGAGTGTGGTTTCCTTCTCCTCCTGACTGGTTATGCCTGTACTGAGTTGAGAGAGCTTAACCTCCAGTTTGGCTATATGGTTGCATCTCTCACATGTGTTGGAATTTGTTGGGAGGAGGAGAGGGTTGTCTGTGTACATGAGGCAGTTGTAACATTGCCTCAAGATTCCCAGATTCACCAGCTGGACCGGAGAGGAGATTGACAACTGACCTTTGGACATGCTAGAATAGTATTGGGAATTCCTTTATAATTGAAAAAAAGGGCCAATGGGGAACAAAGTACTCAAGGGGAGTTTGTGAGGGTGTAGTGCTTTTAATTTTTTAGTGCTGACTTATATAATTGCTTTAGTGAGCAAGTGCCAGGCTTTAGAGTGGGAATAGGGTGTTTATTATGAGAACTAGATCAGTTCTAAGGGGAAAAAGTGAAGAGCAGACTTTGTGGAGCCGAGAATGGTTTAAACCCAATTAAGCAGAACTGCCCGATGCTGCGCTATGCGCAAAATCGCGCAAAGCTGCGCTAAAGCGGGTTTTATACAGTGGGACTTAAAAGAGCTAGAAATTGGCCCAAAACGACCAATAGACTACCAGATTCTTGTGCTGGGAACACTCCTCCAGGGATAGATAGGCTGCTCCAAGCTCCCCACTGCCACTGGTGAACAAAGAAGCCTCTCTTTATCCAAGAAAGGAAATGGGCAACACAGGAACTTTCCAAAAGTCCAGAATACAGCAAAGCCTGTATTTGGACTACTCTAGCTCAGGAAAAAAGGGAAGCAAGGATAATTTTTTTTTTTTCTTTTTTGCAACAATCAGCAGGAAAGTGCAATAAATATGTAACACAGGCTAGCGCACTTGAGTGTGTAGCCTCAACAGGTAAATGCAACAAACAGGGCAAACTTTAAAAGTGCAGGTGCAAAAACAACTTTAAACAGTTTAAAACAGTTCAAGAAGCAGAAATACTTGCAGTTTAGCTAGATCGGACAGTCGCCCAGGTAGTAGCAGGAAAAAAAAACACTTTTGTCAGGTTAGCAGTTGCTCTTTTAGCCTCTCTGCTGCTAGCACCACTCTGCAGGACCACAAGGAGCTTGGCTGAGTAGTAACAAGTGCACAAACCGTGCCAAAGCGGGTTTTATACAGGGGGACTTGAAAAAGCTAGAAATTGGCCCAAAACGGCCAATAGACTACCAGATTCTTGTGCTGGGAACACTCCTCCAGGGATAGATAGGCTGCTCTAAGCTCCCCACTGCCACTGGTGAACAAAGAAGCCTCCCTTTATCCAAGAAAGGAAATGGGCAACACAGGAACTTTCCAAAAGTCCACAATACAGCAAAGCCTGTATTTGGACTACTCTAGGTCAGGAAAAATGGGAAACAAGGATAATTTTTTTTTCTCTTTTAATAATAGTTGTATTAGTAACAGCAGTAGTAGTTATAGTAGTAGGAGTAGTAGAAATAGCAGTAGTAGTAAAAGAAGTAGTAGTAATAGTTCTAGCAGTACTAACTGTAATCTTAGTGATAATAGTAGTAGTAGAAGTAGTAGCAATAGCTTAAAAAAGCACAGGTATCAAAGTAATGGTATGACTAATCTCCATAGATAAAATGCAGTATTGTACTCTTTGGAAAACAAGAACACACCTGCAACTGCCATATAAAGAACATAACCATCAAACTGATACTGTCATTAGAGACATAGGCACATTTGTGGGCAATGAACTCTTCCTTGACTGCAAAGTATTAACTTTTATCTAGACCAGCTAATTACTAAATGAATATCCTCTAGGTTCAAGGAAGTTATGGCACCCTTCTGCTCTACCCTTATGAGACCCACAATTTAATATAATTACCCCTTTTGCATGTATCTATTTACTTGACTTGACTAAAAATAATTTCCTTACCAAAACAGTCTCTGGTATTCTTCCATCCATCCATCCCTCCCTCCATCCATCAGTCCATCCATCCATCCATCCATCCATCCATCCATCCATCCAGTCACAACCCCTTTTCCTATTTTTGCACATGGGGTCAGAGTCTCAGTTCAACCTTCCTAAGATTTATAGAATGCCTAAAATCTCTGTCACTGTATTTTGACTCTTCTCAGCTTCTCCATGGTGATCTCTGTCTTGTGTACAAGGATGCAACTGACCGTGAGCTGCTTGCTCTTCTGTGTGTCCATAAAACTACAGATATCATAACTAGTTAACAAGATCCCGATGTAAAAGCCCAAAACCAAAGGACCACTGCTCGAAAAAAGGGAGTATAAAAATGTAGAATTTATTGACCAAAAATCACACAGAGCTCCAGAAATGCATTCAGGTTTAGCACTTTCATCTGCAAACAGGCAGACTTCTTCAGAACCAATTAAACAAATATGATCCTCTCTTTTAAAAGCTATTTGGCGCCAAAAACTTTTTCTTTTTAAAGAGCCATAAACATTTAACACAACATAACCACAAAATATTTACTGTTAAAACCATTGTGACTGCGACCGTCATATATCCAGAATAAATAACAATACAAGATCTATAAATGTATTGTATAACCATATAAATAAATATATAAATTGTTAAAAATGTCAACAAAATAATTGATGATAAAACTAATATAGAGGCCACACATAAAAGTACTAATAATTAATGGTGATTTAAAGAACTATATATAAGAACCACTTGCATTTCACAATTAATTACTCAATCCCTCATCGATAGGGGTAGTCAGTCATTTGCAGTGGTTAAGCTCTTAATCATCTTTTCAAGATATTACCAAGTATGAACCCATGAACCTACTAGCAGTGATAGTATTGTGAAAAGTAATTAAAATAGTAGTAGTAGTACTGGTAACAAAAGTGTCACTAGTAATGATAGTACTGCTAATTGCAGTACTAGATGTATCAGTTGTAAGTAGTAGTTGGGTCCTCAAGCACACCAGACATGCAGTCATTATAGGTCACTTATTTTGCTGATTAGGAAAATTAGTAGTAATAGTAGTAATAATAATAATTATAATAATTATAATAATAATAATAATAAATGCAAACGGCAATCTGACTTTTGTTTTTCATTTCTTCTTCTGGCTGTTATCCCATTTTGTATATTCCATAAGTAAGTTTGTTAATTAACATTGGGGGTTGTGGGGGTATAGCCCCCCACCTAATTTGGTTAAAAACTACTTACCCTCTTAACAGAAACTGGACAGTATAAAACTAAGCTAAGTGGGGGGCTACACCTCTACAAACCCAATGTGGGCGGCTGTGACCCCCACACCCCCTAACTATACATACGAACTCCAGGGTCGCACTACAGTGGGGAAAAGGGCATATAGACTGCCACTACTATTTTTGGTGAAATGGAATTCGGTCAAATGAGTTTTCGGTCATTTGAGCTTTCGGCAATTTGGTCTCGGTGAAATGAAACTCGGTGAAATGAGTTTTCGGGGAAGTGAAGTGAATCCTTACATATATATATATATATATATATATATATATATATATATATATATATAGATAGATAGATATGTGTGTGTGTGTGTGTGTGTGTGTGTGTGTGTGTGTGTGTGTGTCTGTATGTAGTTAAACATGTTGACAGCTCAGAATGTAGACAAGCTTAAGTGGGTTAGTGTAAGAGTGTGAATGTGATTGGGAGAGTCCTGGCAGATTAGGGCTAGAGAAGCTGTTAGGTAAAGGGATAGCTTTTATGTTGTGAGTGTTTTTTTGGTGCATTTTTCTGTGTTTGTTCAGTTCAGTTCATTTCATAGTTCAGTATATGCTATAAGCACTAAGATCGACCTTTTATATAAGACTCTCTCTCTCCCGGAAGGAATATACTTTTTATTTCCCATGTAATATGTTAATTTAACAGGTATTCTGTTCAATAGTTTTGGAATCATTTGTGTTATATTAGAATCTCTTTCAATAGTTCTGTCCCCCCATATTTTGAAACATGTTTCTCTTTCTTATACATACATATTGAGAGATCAAACTAAGAACTTCTTTCTTAAAGCAGAATTATTCACAACATTGTAACCTAAACATAACTTACTTCTCACATTATCTGTATAAAACAGTGCAAGTTAAAATACATTAATATGTCTGTGTGTATAAGCAAGACATTTGATCTCAAAGTTGGAATATATAATTTCACAATGGAGATGAAAGCGAACAACCAAAACAGTAACCAAGACAAATGGTTCGCTTGGAGAAACCAAATAAGGGCCCAAGACCCAGTAGAAAAATCCAAACAGTTTATTCGATAACAAGCACACAGAATCACTTGATAACAAACCCACAGAATCACTTTAACGCTACACACATAAAATACGTTTTCGAACGTCTTCTTCAGAAGGCAAATAGTGAGTGAATTTTACAACACATCTTATTATTCAATTAAAATAGTTCAATTAAAACCTACTCAAGTTACATCATTATTCACTTGAGTGGGTTTTAATTGAACTATTTTAATTGAATAATTGTTTTCAATTGATTTAAAACAGCCTATATAAGATGTGTTGTAAAATTCACTATAATAATTCACACAATAACAACCTTAGCCACTGTGCTGTACAATAACAGCCTTAGCCACTGCACTGTACAATAACTGCCTTAGCCACTGTGCTATACAATAACAGCCTTAGCCACTGTGTTGCACAATAATAACCTTAGCCACCATGCTGTACAATAAGAGCCTTAGCCACTGTGCTGCACAATAATAACCTTAGCCACCATGCTGTACAATAACAGCCTTTGCCACTGTGCTGCACAGTAACAACCTTAGCTACTCTGCTGTACAATAACAGCCCTAGCCACTGCACTGTACAATAACAGCCTTAGCCACCATGCTGTAGAATAACAACCATAGCCACTGTGCTGTCCAATAACAGCCTTAGCCACTGTGTTGTACAATAACAGCCTTGGCAACTGTGATGTACAATGACAACCTTAGCCACCGTGCTGTACAATAACAGCCTTAGCCAGTGTGCTGTACAATAACAACCTTAGCCACTGTACTGTACAATAACAGCCTTAACCACTGTGCTGTACATTAACAGCCTTAGCTACAGTCATGTACAATAACAGCCTTAGCCACTGTACTGTACAATAACAGCCTTAGCCACCATCCTGCATAATAACAGCCTTAGCCCCTGTACTGTACAATAACAGCCTTAACCACTGTGCTGTATAATAACCACCTTAGCCACTGTGCTGTACAATAACAACCTTAGCCAGTAGAATTATTAGCATAAAATAAGTTTATATAAGCAAAACTTACACCAAAATAGTTAATGAGAAATAATATGTACATCATTGCTACATTGGTTCAATACCATTTCAACAACAGGCTTGAGATATCCAACTTATGGAGTTTCAGTTCATCTCACTTGTGAATTATATTGTATCTTAAACATCTCAATTCACACCAAAAATGTGGAGATTAGCAGGTCAGACAATCATGCAAATAATCCTGTAGTCTAACAATTAAAAGGTGCACTTAACTTTAAAAATAAAAAATGATAATCCAGCATAGCCTGAAATGACAATCCGATACAAGCATGTCTTTCTTCAGAATGCTTTACTAGTTTACTCCCATTCCTCAAAAGCCTTTTGGATATATTTAGGGTTGTTCAAATGACTTTCATCGAGGTTTTCTGACTATCTCTCTTTAAAGCAGAGAGCTTAAGTGAATTGCATTCTCTAAATTACTCGTGCATATAATCTTTGCCAGCAACCTTGTCTTTGTTTCCTGGGTCATAACTAAAAAGGCTTAGCAAAGACCAATCCACTTACTTGTTTAAAAACAATTACATGAAAGTGTGCATAGAGTCAAAAATTAAACCAGCACACCATTCCATACTTGGTATGAGGGACCTGGAATGATTTCTAAGCTCCACACAAGAACAATTATTTATTGCAAATTCATAAGAATAATGTTGAAATCAATTAGAAGGAAAACAAATAACCCTGAAACAGCTTATGAAACAAATAAGTTAATGAATACATTTTATATCATTATGATAATTTAATACATTTTATTCAGTTATTTTTAGCTGGTAAAATGCACTCAGTCAGCTGTAGTATGACAATACCATATTCTGTATGTCATATTAATTTATTTACAATTATTTGTAATTTAGATATATTTTGTATGCATGACAGCTTTGCTAACCTAAGATTTCCAAACTGCAATCCTTATGAATCTATAGCATTTAATGAGCATTACACCTTACAAAAATGAAAATATTTACACATGCAGCCTTAGAAGCAATATCAGTTACTGGCAGAATGCAGCTTTTGAAAGAGAAGGCAAACTGTAGCACATAATTCAAAGTATGTCTATGACAGTAGCATCCTCACTAAAGTGACTAACTCATGCACATGCATTGATTTTTTTTTTCCCCCGAGTGAACAACTTAAGCAAATATACATGTTGTCTCTTTCTCTATGTTTAGTAACTGTATCATCATTTCTTATACTATGTTATTTTAGTACATTATCAACAGTTTATAGCTCAGTACATCTGTAAGAGCAATTTATATTGCTCATCGGTATTTGTGTTAAATGAATAGTTTACCCAGTTTTGCCTTTCCATCAATTACTTAAACCATTTCAAAGTAAATATTCTTAGTACTAAAATTCCAAACAATTACATTTAACCATGATTCAGAGCGTTTCTGCTTCTCCTATACGTCACGATTTTATGAGCAGGTTCACTCAGCTTTAAAGCAAGACAGCCTTTTAATGTGACTTAACTGAATATTTATAGATACATTACATTCCTATAAAGGTACATGAAAATTAATTTCATTAACACGCACCAGTTTTAGAAGGTGATATTGTAAACAGAGTAATATCAAACCTTGAATTTGGTTTTATTATGAAGAAATCCATAAATATTGATTTCTCTAACTAGATGGAGTGTTTCCAAATGAGTGCTCCTAAGTTCAGGTTCTAAAAGCATTTAGTGTTATCAGATAAAGTAAGGCAACCAAGCTTTTTGGTATGACATTTATAACATAATAGCATTTTTTCTTTCTATAAGACATAGGAAACTTAATCACAATAAAACTAAATACTTACAGAGTTATTTGTTTGATAACTAGGTTAGTTGACTAATCTTGTAAAGACATTTTTGCCACAATTTAAAATATTTCCAAATCAGATATGCATGGAACACATTCTTTTAGGTAACAGTAAATAATGACATTTGAAACTGCTGTGCTTTGTGGCTCATAGAAGGTAGAAATGAAATGTACACAGAGGCTGACAAGAAACCTGCTGCCTTCATATAAAGAGATAATAGCACAGTACAACTGAAATAAAGAGAGAAGAAATATGGCGAAACAAATCATTAATAGTGATTAGAGAGAAAAGATTAATGCCCTGTGTATCAAAGATATGTAGAAGAAGGAAGCTAAGCAATATAGTGAAGTCTATATTTATTTTTATTTATTTATTTTATTTTACATTTGTTGACTGGGAGTAGTCCGACTGAGCTAAAATAGCCCTTTTTCAGTGGAGGCCTGGGGGGAAGCCCCAAAAAACATTATGCAATACAATATAAAGTATATCAGAAGCATATGTTTCAAAAAGGATGACAGAGTCAGTTATTTAACAAGTGTTAACATTAATAACAAGCAAGCAAATATTTACAAGTCATGTGTGGAGTCATGTGTGGAGTCTGCATGTCCTCCCCGCGGTTGGGTGGGCATTTGAAAGACATGCGTAAATGGGCGTGCCTTCATTGAAGGTTGAACATCAAGCTGGCACCTTGGCATTTGTGAAAATCTACTGCCAATCATTAGTGGACTGGATTTCCGCTGTGGCAACCCTTAACCGGGAAAAAGCCAAAAGACAACAACAACAACATTAAAAGTCAGGCATGTAGATGAGATATATTCATATGTATACTCTTATTTTATTAGTACAATAGGAGTTTTAGTAAAATGTCAGGAAATGGTTTGGTAGGATACATAGGAAGGGAAAAAGTTAAGCTGATGCTTAGGAAATCAGGTTTGAAAGAGGGGGATGACAAGGCCATGGGAAGAAGTGATATAAACTAGTGGTCAATTAGAGAGTGGTTTCTGAATAGAGGGGCAGTTTATGATGGGTGAATACAGAGGCAGGACCAGAGAGTTTTTAAGTATATGTCATGTACCAAGGATAAACAAATGCTGGGATGGTGAGCAGAAGACTAGAAATGGCAGAGTAAAAGAGGAACTGAAATGCACGCTCTAGGGACCTAAACCTTGTCACCACAATAAACAAAACATGCCGGAGGGATAGATTCCTGTCCCAGAGACTTCCCATACTCTGGAATAAACTGCCTATCTATATCAAACAAAGCTCCTCATTAGTACTCTTCAAGAAAAATATTGATGATTGGATGGGAAATAGGAAATTCACCCCAGGGATCACCTCTGTGGCTCTGCTCGACAGTGGCACAGGAAAATAATTTTCTTGGGTGGCAAAAGCCAGGGTACCTTTTTGGGTGGGCTTGTATAGGCCCCAGGGCCGATAGCCTAGTACCTACCTATGAACCTATGAACCTAGTACAATAGGAGTTTTAGTAAAATGTCAGGCAATGGTTAGGTAGGATACATAGGAAGGAAAAAAGTTAAGCTGATGCTTAGGAAATCAGGTTTGGAAGAGGGGGATGACAAGGCCATGGGAAGAAGTGATATAAACCAGTGGTCAATTAGATAGTGGTTTCTGAATAGAGGGGCATTTTATGATGTGTGAATACAGAGGCAGGACCAGAGAGTTTTTAAGTATATGTCATGCACCAAGGACAAACAAATGCTGGGATGGTGAGCAGAAGACTTGAAAAGACAGAGTAAATGAGGAACTGAAATGCAAAGGCAATGAAATGACAGCAGAATGTAAATTTATATGGTGACAGAGTTGCATGCAGACTTCAGTCTGAGAAGTTCTCTAAGAGCACTACAGAAACAGAAGTCAATTGTTCCTCTAATGAAAAGAAATAAACTGATCCACACCCTCAGAATCCCATTAGCAAATAATTCACAGCCAGCAAACTGTGACAGAGGACCATAAAGGAGTTTTGAGCAGAGATGGTAAAATGGGATGTACAGACAATAAGTGGAAATTTGATAGTGTAGATAAGAGAACAACAGCTCACAATGTTTATAGAAAACTGAGCAGAGAAAGGAGGTTATGCAAAGGCAGTTGCATGCTTAGGGGATGTCATGATGCACAAAATGAGGAGGGTCATACTAAATTTTGTAGATGAGATTTCTCATCCCAAAGAACTTTGTCTCATTCTTGCCTGTACCAGAAATTATATATATATATATATATATATATATATATATATATATATATATATATATATATATATATATGTATGTAAATAACCTTTTTAATTGCTTCAAGTCTTTCTAATACCATGATAGAAATGGACCCTATTCCTAAATCAAAGTACAATTAAAGTTCATGAAATTAGTATTGTTTAAATTTTGATGTCATCCAGAAGTGCTCTTCACAGCACCTGCAGTGTGCCCAGTAAATGCTCCTTCTGCAATTCATACAGGGTTACATGTCTTAGTAAAATGTCTAAATACGACTGTAAATTAGTTTTTATAAGACCCGTTGCTCCTTCTACTATTGGAACTGTCTGGGTATCTTTCTTCCACATTGCTCTCACTTCTGCCTGCAAATCCTGATATTTTATTACTTTGTGTCTCTCTGTATACAAGACACTGGAGTCACTGGGTGTAGCAATTTCAGTGATGAATGCTACTTTTGTCTTCTTTTCATAGACCACTATATCCATTTTTCTAGCATCTATCTTTTAAACTGTTGGTAGTGGGTAATCCCATGTGATGTAGACTTCATCATTTTCTAAGATTGTTTGTGGCTCATGTTTCCAGTGTTTTTCAGCCACTTCAGTACCATAAAACCTACATTCGTCTGTTTCTCCCACATGTTCAATGTATTTTGTAAACCAGCATGTACGTAGCCCACTATCTTGGGCTGCCAATATTAACCTTTCATCTCTTGGTTTGAATTTGCCTCTCCTCAACCATTCCTGTGTTCATTCCTGATCAACATGAGGTTCTTCCAGAAGTTTTCTATACTTGCAACTATATTTATTTATTTTCCACATTTCTTGCCTTGTCATGTGTTCCTTCACCTTATATTCTTTCTTTTTTTTTTTTTGGCACATTCAGTTGCTGCCTGATTTATATCTACTTTTGGTTTAATTTCCATTCCTGCTTTACGCCGATATGCTTCTGTTAGATTAAGCAGGGAAGTCATCTTAGATTTATTCTCCTCATGTTTCAAACTTTCACTATGTTTGGGTCTTGTGAGGTCAGCAGATATGTGTGGAGTCCCACGATTGTAGATCTATACATGTAATCAGTTTCAAGGAGGCCCATCCCTCCTACAGAATGGG
Organism: Protopterus annectens; assembly: GCF_019279795.1. Classification (NCBI taxonomy): domain Eukaryota; kingdom Metazoa; phylum Chordata; order Ceratodontiformes; family Protopteridae; genus Protopterus; species Protopterus annectens. Next base: position 1,486,967,608 of record NC_056732.1, read on the forward strand.
AAATATATAATCTTGGTATGCACTGATTTTTATAAATCATTTGGTGAGCATGAAGCATCCTTCTTGTTTTCCTATCTAATTTATCCAACACATTTTGGTGCAAGTCGATCACTCCAAAACTGTAAGTCAGGACAAGAAGAGCAAATTGATTTATAGCTTGAATGTTGTTCCTAGATGTCAATGCAGTTTTCAGGAATAATTTAAGTCTTCTAAAGTATTCCTTACTAAGTTTTATTCGCATTTCTCCATGTTTATTGTTGATCCCTCATCAATTCCCAAATATTTATACACTCCCACTTGCTCAAGTTCTTTTATATCACATTCTTGTCCCAAACTGAAGTTTTCTTGGTGCTGCAGTTTTCCTGCTTTAATGGTTACTTTTGCACATTTATCAAGACCAAATGGCATTCTTATATCATCTGAAAAAGTTTTGACAACTTGCAGTTGTGCTTTCAGTTCCCCATCTGATGAGCTACACAGTTTTAAATCGACAAAGAGAAGATAAGTCTTCACACTTTGTTGTTTTCTAGGAGCCAAGTTATTGCCATGGCCTAAGTTGTTTAGTAGACATCTTAATGAGTTAAAGGCAAGACAGAATAGCAGCGGTGACATAGAGTCACGCTGGAATATCCCCCTTTGAATTTTTATCCCTGAAATAATAATTTGTCCTTTATCATGGCTTAATTGCAAAGTAGTCTGCCACTGTTTCGTGGTCACTGTAATGTAGTTGATCAGCATAGGGTGTATCTTATACATTTTTAAGGACTCTTTTATCCATGAATGTGGGATACTATCAAACAATTTTTATAGTAAATCAGTGCTATACTTAGAATCTTCCCCTTTTACAGTTCTCCACTATGACTTTATTTAACAACAAACAATCCTTTGTTCCATATGACTTTCTTTTATTGCCCTTTTGTTCTTCTGCCATAATTGAGTTTTCTTCTAAATGACTATAAACTCTGTCGGCATCAATTCCCATGTATAGTTTATATGTCGTCAGAAGGCGAGTTATTGGTCTATAATTTTTAGGGTAGCTTGCAGGTTCACTCTTAAGTAGGAGCATTGTTTTTCCTGTTGTTAGCCAGGTTGGTGTCTGTTCGGGGCGCACATATAAATAGTTCTTACTCATGGCTAAATCTTCGTGCAAATATTTTGAGCAAATGTTAGGTACTCTATCTCGGCATGGGGTTTTCCAATTAAAGGCTTTTCTTAACTTTGTTTCAATCTCTCTGGCTGCTACTTCATCCCATTTCATATCCTGTACCTTTAAATTTCTTATTCTTTCTTTTACTTCTTTATGTTCAACAGAATCTTCACAGATACTTCTCCAAAATGTATCTATTTCTTCTTTTTTAGGCGGTCTTTCAATTCCTTTTACCTTGTTTCCCAATTCTGTATAAAACTTTTTTGGGTCATCAATAAATTGTTTATTTTGTAGTTTTCCTTTATATTTTTCTACATATCTTCTACGTTTTTCCGCCTGTGCTGAGATTTTTAGTTTGTTATTTGCGATAGTGCATGATAGATCCTGATCTGTTCCAATACTGTGCATTGCTTTTTTCACACCTATCTTCTGCATTATTTTTGTTGATCCATTCCCTCTTCTATAGTCCTCTAACAGTGACACTTCTTGACTTAATTGCTTTATAGTCTCTACTCGATACTTCCATGATGGTGTTCGATTTCTCCCCTTCTTTTCCCTCAATACCCTGTGTTCTTGTGGTAGAACGTTATCAGTTATTCATTTAATGGCACAGTAATGTATCGTCTTTACTTCTGTTACATTGCACGAATCTCTGTAGACAGGCCTGATTACATTTTCAGTCCATGACTTTTATACGCCTCTGGCTTACATTGCCATTTTCTTCCACATTAAAAATATTCTAAAATCAACCCCACAAATACTTTTTTCTTACCATATCAAAATACTAAAATGTAAACAAATGCACATCTCTGGTCTGAACAACATCATCCATAGGATTTCTAGTGCATTATCCAAAGTTTTACTTTTGATGTCCGAAGTATCGTTTTGATGTCTTTCAATTTTTCCATAATTTCACATTTAAGCATTATGTTTGTTTTATCCACACTAAACACATTTTATTACCAAATAAACACATACACAATGGTTAGTATTCTGATATGTAGACCCCATTTGTGTATGGCTGGTATGGGGCAAAAACACACACCATAGTCCTACAAGATTCATAATCATCCTGCAGATCCCCTCCAAATCCTTGTAATACTTGCAGACAGTACAGCTTAACTAGAAGACTCCAAGTAAAGAAAAGATATCCCCTTGAAGTCACCATGTCATGTTCTTGATTCTGAAATACATCCATACCACAGAAATTCCACCTGCCAGAGGCAACAGGCTACACATGTCAATTACAGACATAGAAATTCTAAACCAAAGCAATGCATTCCAGTCACACCCAAAGCAGTAATGCTGATTATCATAGTATAACAACAGCAACATTTCAAAGCATAGCCATGCATGTAGATGAAGCTGACTGTAATGTAGGACACAGAAAAGTCACAGCACCAGTATTGACAACATAAACATGTGAGCACAACTACACCAGTACCTACATTGTCAGGATCATGCTACAGCACCACCATCAGCCAGGTCCTCCTCTGCAGCACATCTAGGGATGGGATATGAGCCTGAAAGTTTCAAGAATCACTGTGTGCCATGCATGTGAGGCAGATAAGCAGGACTTCCTCGTGTCCAGCCTACCACTGCTTACTTCTCATGTGTGTGCAACTGAGAATGCACTCAACACTATCGGTATACATAGCATTATGAACACTATAACTTATAAGGCTGCTGACTACAGTATGGAGCATGATTTGTTCTTACTGTTGAGCTGTACCTAATGATAGTTCCAGACAAGGAAAAGCACTTCGGCAATCAGCAACTGCAGTTACCTACAGATCCACTAGCAGTGGATTAAAAGGATAGGCATCCAACAATTGGCTGATCAGAGCCAACACATTTGAGTATATCAGGGCCCTGCTGTGTCCTCAGCATGATGGCAAAGAAAGAGGCATGAGACAGGTAGAAGGGAATGGTAGTATAAGGTCACTCAGCACTGAAAGAGGAAAAGGTGATGGTCACCACCTTAGCTGATAGCCACCTGGCTCATACTCCATCCTTCTCAACTTTTATTAAGTTTGGTATGAGAGCTATATTATTTCTTCCATCACAGTTAACATGCAAGATAGTCTTAGCAATTAAAAAAATAATGAATGCATTGCACTTTGTATTGGACAGCTGAGGTACCCCACTGTCCCTCAGCCTTCATTATCATCGACAACTGGCCATCTTCCATGTTGTTTTAATTTCCCAGACAAGCTGTCTTTTGGATTGTATGGGGATGCTTGCAACATGTCGACATCTTGCCCCATGTCGTTCTCCCCACCCAGAGCAAATCCACCTCATTAGTACTCTACCACAGCCATAAACGTCAAACACTACATTCACCATTGACCAAAATTCTATGTTGTCAGAAATATGCTAAGTGTGTGACCCATGTCCACAATAACTTAGTAATTTTGAATTCTTATAATGCAGAACTATACAAAATCGAGACCATAATTCCAGGGGCACCAGAAGCTGTTGAAGACGGGGGGGGGTGGAGGGTGAGTGGGGCACTTAGTGATCTAAAAAGGGCAATTTTTTAAAACTATTTACTACCACAACCTAGGTTCACTTGAAGGACATTTTAAGCTTAGCCAATGTCCCTTTGGGTGCTTGAATTAACATTTCCTGATTGGTCTTACCTATCCCATGGCTGATAATTGTATATTAGCCCTAGTGAGAATAACTGTGATCATACTATAGATAATTTGAGGGACCCCTGTAAGGCATGCAGCATTTAGGAACTGCCTCTATCCATTAGTGGCATGAGGGGCAATCCTGCAGTACATTTTCTATTACCCATCCTTAGATCCAAGTTGCATTTGAATATGGACAGGGATGAGCTTTGTTTACTTGAATGGATAGTCTGTTCTGGAACAGTGGTAACTTCTGTGATATATATCCATCTCTCCACAACATTCAGTTTAGATACCTGGACTGAGTATTTCTGATGCCATTTGACTTGCTGATGTTCAGTAGGTCCATCTGTATTAGGTCGGAGGATGCCTTGCATTCCAGACATGTCACCTCTAAGCACTCTGTAGGATACTGAGTATAGTGATAAATCTTTGAGGTGGTCCATGCAAGACCTATTGTTTAGGCCTTGTATCCTTTTAGTAAGGTATCTCTGTGGATATTCCAATTGTTGCATGGGTCTGGACAGATACAGGCCAAAGTGGGCATTATACAAAATGATTGATTTAATGAGGGCTTTGTAAAGGGGTGCAATAACATCTCTAGATCTAGTCACAATCAATTTGTTTATAAGCTGTGCAATATAGAAAGGCTTTCTTATGACTCTGGGCACATACTGGTCAAACGTTAGGTCACTGTGCACACACGTTCCCAAATGCCAGACAACTGGGTCATTTCTCAGGGGGCATTGTCAGTTTGGCAGCTCCCTGGAGTAGATGATTTCCCAAAGGATATGATAATGTATTTCTTGGAGTTTAGCTTCAATTCATGATTCTGGCACCAGTTATTGTTTGGGACAAACCTTTCTGCATGATGGTTAAGTCATTTGGGGATTCAATAACTGCTCCTAGCTTGCAGTCATCTCAAACTTAGTTGGCCAAAGCCCTTTGGTACTTCCTTTTACTTTTGAGATGTATATGCTAAACAGAAAAAATCTCAGCACCGAACCCTGGGGGACACCATTGGTAACTGGTCTCTTCCCCTATTTTGGTCTCCTGCATCCTGTGAGCAAGCATACACGTATATATTCTTTGATTCACCTTCCTGATTGTATTAAATTATATTCCTTGTATAATACAGCACCACTTGTTCGCATGTGTTTTAAATTTGTAGTTTGGAACAGACTTCTACTAAGCAAAAAATCAAAATGTATGAACCAATAATGACAAAGCTGCCCAATTCAGAACATTTCCATCATAATATTCTACTTCCACACCTACAATATAAATAGAATGACAGCAGTGTAAGCCATAGGCATCTTGCACAGCTTCTCGCACTTATTTTCAATTTCCTTTTTTTTTTGGGGGGGGGGACAAAAAGTCAAAAACCAGGGAAACATTTTAAACATTGCTTGTATAATTTTGTAAAGTTGCTAGAATAAAATGCTGTTTTACCACCATGCATTTCACTAGCAAGTCTTGAACCCAGGACCCTATGTACTACACTCAGAGTAGCATGCCACTATGCTAAATCAGCAGCTTCCTGAAAAATAGGAAGACTGAAACTTACTGGCTATCATTTAGTGAATTAATTTCTCACTTCTCACCACAGCTCTCAACTCTTAGCACCAAAAACCTGGGGGAATGCAAATTCAGTTCTCACTATAGCTCTCAACTCCTAGCAAAAAAACCTGGGGGAATACAAATTTAGTTCTCACTATAGCTCTCAACTCTTATCACAAAGACACCTGAGCAAAGCTGACAAGTGGTGGAGGCAAGGGACTTTAGGCTCTTTTTACCCTATACTCAAGGTACAGGGTTTGAGCCTCAGTGCCTCCAGCCACAAGGTGTATTAATGGGGGGGGGGGCATTTTTACACACACACACACACACACACACACACACACACACACACACACACTCTTACCTGTACTTCATTCTTTTCCCTTCAGCCCATAAATATCCTGCTCAATTAATCCTCATTTCACCCTGCCAGTACTTCATTCCATTAATCCCTGCACTCCGTCGCAGCCAGCAAATCTCCTCTGTTAATCCTCACAGCCAGCAAATCGCTCACTCTCATTTGAGCCTGGCCAGCCAGAAATGTGTGATCTCCTTCAGCTCAATTCTGACAGGCTGGTATAGGGAGCTGATGTAATCACGCAGGCTGGAATTCCTGAGGGAGCTGACATCATCGCGTACTTGATGATGTCAGCTCCAGCCACAAAACTTAAACAAAGAGAAAAAAAAAATCAGATGGGCCATGAAAGTTGCTGGATCTGCTGTAAAAGCAAAAGTGTGGGGGGTGCCCCTCCCCCTCGCTATATGGTTCCGGCACCCATGCATAATTCCGAAACTTCAGTACACTGAAACTTCATAATCCTGGATCAGAAAATTGAAAATATTGAATTTTTGGAGGCTGTAGTTATGCCTGTATAACAAAAGCACCTTTTCCTCAAGGTAGTGCAATCTTGGAGTTGGTATATTTAATTTATGGGAGGGTGTGGGGGTGCAGGTGTGCTTTTCTCCCTGCTAAAGCATAGTAAAAACATACTTATTTAATGTCAGTTAGTTGTTTTTGTCTTGTTATAGAAAGAGTATGTTTAGCATCCACAAGGTCTGCTTTAGGTTGTTTAGGTAAAGATTTTAACATTTTGTAGCCATTATGTAGAGGTAAAATGATAGCTCTTTGTTTATATGTATGCATCGATTTTTACTTTCAGCAAATATTTTTAATTTAGTTTTCCTTGTTAATTGTAAAGTTATAGTTATAGAAGTAAAAAGTATTTACTTTTTTGAAATACTTCTGTAGTGAAATGCTCTCCCCTTCTTAGCTTAGTTGTTTGTATCTTAACTGTAATCATTTTTTGTTTGTTTGTAATGTTTAACGTGCAGCATCTTAAAGGCATAGACTCCTATTTATAGCTTTCAGGCATTTTGGTATTTCAACATTCTTGATTCTAAAATTTCAGTGTAGTAACCTTTCGGCATTATGATCTTGATTTTGTGTAGTTCAACATTATGAGAATTCAAAATTACAAAGTAAATCCATATATATATATATATATATATATATATATATATATATATATATATATATATAGGCCTACTTCAAAACAATGAATTACTATAACGTTGAAAAACAAAATATTGAGACCATAACATCAAAAGTTCAGAAATCTGAAAACTTCACACATTAGTAATACCCACTCCATCTCAAACTTAACTAAACCGACAAACACACTTGTTTCAATGTTTCCTCCCCTGCACCTCCTATGTGGAAGGCTGCACCCCCCACACCCCCTGCAAATTAAATATACCAACTACAAGATCGCACTACAGTGGAGACAAGGTAAATTTCTTATTCCTCACTGTATTGCAATCTCCATACAGAATATAGAAATAATATCTCAAACATGTACCTCTATTTTCTTGACAACACATACATACAGCCAAAATAAAAACGTACTCCTCTACTCACTTATCCTATCACTTTCCACAACACTAACCTGACTTATTTCAAACTAATAAATACATCACTCAAACACAGCAATGCTTAACTGTTGTCTGATAATCTTTTACTATACAACCTGAGAACGTCTCTTAAACCGCAAAACATACCATCTGCCAAATTTATTTACTACATAATACAACTTCTAAAAGTGATACCACAAAATTAACACTTTAAACCATAACCATGTAACACTTTTGATGATATAAAACTCAGTGATTTAAATTATCATTGGTATGTACTTTCCATGTTCTCACTGTTCAGTGTTCTGAACTTTCAATGTTATGGTCGTAATGTTTTGTGGTTCAACTTTATAGTAATTCAGTGTTTTGAAGTAGACCCATATATATATATATATATATATATATATATATATATATATATATATATATATATATATATATATGGGTCTAGGACATTTCACTGAATGCACATTTCATTGAAACTCAAATGACCGAACACAAATCATTGAAAACACAATTCACTGAAAACTCAATTCACTGAAACACATTTCACTGAAAGTTATATATTGCCTTTTCCCCACTGTAGTGCGACCCTGGAGTTAGAATATATAGTAAGGGGGGGTGGGGGGCACCCCCCTGACATCAGGGGCTGTGGGGGGCATAGCCACCCACATATTTTAAGTATATATTAGGTTCGGAAAACAGTAATATATTGGAATTGCAAGTATCCATGTATATAGTTCAAATTTAAAATATGTGGGGGGTGATGCCTCCACACCCCCCTTACTATATATACTAACTCCAGGGTCACACTACAGTAGAGAAAACGCGATATATAACTTTCAGTGAAATGTGTTTCAGTGAATTGAGTTTTCAGTGAAAAGTGCACACTAATTTGACTTTCAATGAAATGTGCATTCAGTGAAATGTCCTAGACCCATATATAATATATATATATATATATATATATATATATATATATATATATATATATATATATATATATATATATATATATATATATACACACACATAACCAAAAAGCAGCAAAAATATGGCAAAGCACAGCAGAATGGCAGGCAAACACATTCTAAAATTTGAACCACTTTTTTAATGAGTAAAAGGTAAGCGCTTTCACAATTAAAAATTGCTTCATCAGACCTTACTAAAAACATACATCACTTCCATTTATAGCATTAAACATTCAAATAAACCAATCACAGGATGTTAAATTTAAAGAGACACATTCCCAAATGTTATGACATGTACATCATATATAGAATATCTCATTATTTTTTAAGTTTCCTATGCCTTAATCTAGCAGTGATGGTTATGTGCTCATTGAGCCCTTTACCCAAATGGGCTCTGAGTTTAATAATCCATCTGAGTTCCTTATTCTCAGTTGTGTTAGAGATATCACCTAATCTATTACCCTCAGGTACCAATTGCAGCACATTGAATTTGAACTGATGTGTATTCCTGATTCTAATGTGTATTTTGCTATTGCACTGTATGTATGTTCTTTCCTGTAACAATACACATGATCTCTAATACGCTCACTCAAGCATCTGTTGGTTTTTCCAACATAAAATGAAAAACAGTGCACACAACGAGCTAAGTAAATGAGATTCCTGCTATTACAATTAGCAATGATGTAAAAATTAAATACATTCCCTGTGTCAGGGTATTTAAAATCAGTCCCTTCATATACATAATCACAAAAATTGCAGTGGCCACATCTGGTAGTCCCTTGCCCTGAAGCTTGTATCTCAGAGTATGGCTCTGCCTTTGGGTAACATAACCTGCGTTTCAGATTTTTCACATTCTTATAAATCACAGGCAGTTTCTCCTCCACAATCAGAGCTATCCAAGTATCAGTTTGAAGAATTCTCCAGTTTCTCTGTAGAATTCTTCTTATTGCCTTATTGTCCCTAGTATAGGCAAAGGTGAATAAAGCCTTGTTATCTGGTTCCGGTAAACCTTATTATGTTTCTGGGGTTTAGAAAAATATGGTTTGGCTCTATTTTTCCTCATGGCTTTGACATAAACTGCTGTCTTATGAATCTCATGCTCATGAAACCCCGTAGTGATGAAATCATCACTCATTTTACCAAATTCTTCATTCCATCTAGTCTCCCTATCAGTTAGTCTGGAACAATGCATTGCTTGGCCCTTCGAAATTTTATTAAATATATGACCAGGGTGCATGCTGGTTCTGTGGAGGTATGATGCACGATAGCAATCCTTCGTATTTCTATCTGTGTGAACATGACCTTCATTATCGATAGTGATTCGAATGTCTAAAAATTCAAATACATCAGTTGAAAATTTTCCGGTGAACCTTAAAAATTCACTACTATGGTTCATGTAGTCAATCAACTCAAGTACTTTCGGTTCATCCCCTACTTAAAGAATATAAAGATCATCAACAAACCTTCTGTAAAATTCTAGGTGCTCACAAGCTAGTGGATGTATAAGCATATTTTGAGACTCCCACTCTGCCATTAACATGTTGGTGTAGCTGTTGGCACATGGTGTGCCCATAGCTACACCTAACATTTTTTGTAATAGTTACCATTAAATACAAACACATTATTCTGTAAGATTATTTCAAGCAAATCACAAATCAGATTTATATGCATTTCTGAATATGAGCTATTACGTTTAAGAAAGCTACTGACCATCATTACTCCTTGTGTGTTAGGAATCACTGTAAAATGTGAAGTTACATCATAGGTTGCCATCAAGGCACCACTCATAACTTTGCCATAACCATCAACAAAGCAATACAGATCTTGTATCCTTTGTTTTGTATGCCGCAAAATGTATTCATACTGTTCTAACACTGGTTTCAATTGCTTCTCCTCATAGACAGATAATGGCTCAGTGAGCCATCCCCATCCGCCACAATGGGTCTAAAAGGGGGGGGGGGGTTCTGCGAGTTCTTATGGACTTTAGGAAGTCCCTGTAACATTGGAATCAAGGGTCTCTCAACCACAAAATAACTAAACAATTCTTTAGTCACCATACCATTCATAACTTGTTGCATCAAAACATTTATAACATTTTCAATAATGCCATCAGTATCCGATAAATACATTTGCTTATATACAGAGATATCCTGCAACATTTTGGACATAGATTCAAAGTAAAAATAACTATCCATAATTACTATGTGGCCTCCTTTATCTGCGGGTCTTACTATAGTAGGATCGAGCTCAAGTGCTATTACAAATGATTTTTCATCAGCTGTAAGGTTTTCAAACCTTCTTTCATTATGTTTACATTTATTTTTGTCAAACTATTCATAAAATTCAGTTTCACATACCTTATAAAATGTATCTAATGTCGAATTATATTGTGGATTAAATATACTTTCACAGTTCCATTTCACAGTTTCATAGTTTCACATACCTTATAAAATGTATCTAATGTCGAATTATATTGTGGATTAAATATACTTGGTTTTCTGAACACAGTGTCCCTTGAAGTAATTTCAGTGTTGTCAATATCAACAGCTTTATGCTCATTATTAAACATCAACTTTACCTGAATATTTCTCAAAGTCAACTTAAAGTCAATTAAAGTATCTACCACATTCGCCAATTTGGCAGCGATGAAAGATAATCCCTTGTTAAGTAAATCACATTCAGAAGAAGTGAGGTACCTACATGAAATGTTCCATACTAGGTAATTTCTGTTGTCACCCACATCTTCTTTAGTGTGTTGTCATTTCCTCAACCTTCTGGCTTGCGTTTCATTTGCTCTCCATTGTCCAGTGAATCTGTGGACTGTTTGCACTTCACTCTGATCGGTAGTGGCAACGAAAAAAATGGTTGAAGAAGCAATGCCGTAGTTTTCAGCCTTACCACAGGTTCACTGTTAACATCAGAGCCTGCTGAGCTCTGTGCAAGCACAGCTCTTGTTCTAATTGGAGGATTCTGTAACTGCGAGTCCTCTGCAATAAGTGTTTCATACACAGAAATGTGCTGGTTGGTAGGAGAAGAAACCATATCAGCCAATGGAACAACAGGAGTCAGACTTGAACTGGTCCCTCCTACTTGACTAGACCCTCCGCTGTCTGTACAGTATTGTGCAGTTGTCCAGATGTAGTAGAATGAGTTTCTGACCTTTTTGGCCAAGTAAATACATGTCCCTTTTCAAAGTCATCTGTGTCCCACTCAATTTTATTTCTTTTCTGCTGCATCAACTTGGGTTCATAGATTTTAACATTCTCTACAGATTCATTTAACAGTATATCCGCTCTGTCCAGACCTAATAACACCTTGCACTGCCACATAATTATTTTCATTATCCCTTATACGTTTCTGTTCAATTGGCAAGAAATAGTCAATAAGTAGTCGCATATATGCAAAGCTGGTCTCTAGATTAATTTGCTGCCATCTAGCTAGCAGCTCTGAATGCGACTTGCCATATGTAGGCATGGTTAGTACTCTGAGACCTTGGGGAATGATTTTCAGAGTACAACATGCCTCTAAATGAAGCCGTTAAAGTTGTAACCTTTTCAACTGATATAAATTATCCTCAAATGTCCGTGTGGCTTCACTTAACTTCTGAATATCATTTCTATCAAGTGGCTCATCATTTGTTTTCTGAGCATTTATTTCCACTAACAGTGCATTATCTTTCATATGTAAAACTTGATTCAAGGAACCCTTGAAAGTTCCCACCTGATGCATTACACCTTCATTAGTCGTTTCATTAATAAAACTTTCTGCCACGATCCCTTTGTGGTAAAAGCAAGTAGTTTCAGAAACAAAAAACAAAGAAAAAATTATCACAAGGGCAGGGTTGCCACAGTAAATCCAATAAGACCAAAAAAGCAGCAAAAAATATGGCAAAGCACAGCAGAAAGGCAGGCAAATGTGTTCTAAAATTCAAACCAATTTTTTAATGAGTAAAAGGTAAGCACTTTCACAATTAAAAATTGCTTCATCAGACCTTACTAAAAACATACATCACTTCCTTTTATAGCATTAAACATTCAAATAAACCAATCACAAGATGTTAAATTTAAAGAGACACATTCCCAAATGTTATAACAAGTACATCATATATCAAATATCTCATTATTATTTAAATTTCCTATGCCTTAATCTAGCAGTGATGGCTATGTGCTCATTGAGCCCTTTACCCAAATGGGCTCTGAGTTTAATAATCCATCTGAGTTCCTTATTCTCAGTTGTGTTAGAGATATCACCTAATCTATTACCATATTATTATGTGTAGTGACTTAACCTTATTTAATTTTGATTATTTTGTGTCAATGTTAGCAGCATCAATATCTGAGTGTTGTTTTGCATACACACACATGCACACACGCGCACACACGCACACACACACACACACACACACACACACACACACACACACATATATGTGTGTGTAGATATAGATATACACACACGCACATATGGCAGCAGTCACAGTGCTTTCACTGAATTGCAAATTCTGAAAAATGTTGATCGATTCACAGTTCATGAAATGTATCATAGTGGTCTTGATGTGATACATACCTCTCAACCTCTTAAAGCACAAAATCTGGGCAAAAATATAAAATCTGATGTTGTCAGCTTTCATTCTATCCTCAACAGTTGGCTTCATATCCAATCCTTGGATCCAGCTCAGCTGTTATTTTAGCTCTTGACCACCAAAAAGTTCTCGAGCTCCTCCCTTACCCATAATGTGCCAACCCCTAACATAGCCCAGATTTAGTTTGCCAATTTCGCAAATAGATGTGGTCACTTTCAGCTCTCAAGCAATTCCATAAAATGGTATATTTTTCATATTTATTTTTTCTATAATAGGGTATCTTTTAAATTTCTATAAATCCTTCCTCTTCTTATACTTTGTGTAGTCTCTTTTTACCATTGTTGGCAGTTATTGTTCTTTTTTCTTGCATTTACACTACTTTACCATTGTTGGGAATTTGTTTCCTTTACCTTTCCAAATTTACAAAAAAAAATAAAGATCTTTCGTTTCTTGTATTAGATGCCAGAAAAAAAATCTCTGTTGGTTTTAAGAAGTACCAAAAATTTTAGAAGTGGGCACACGTTGCCCTTTTCTGATGCTTATTCTTTATGCATTTATTGTCTGGGCCTGGATCACCTTCAGGTTGACTGTCTATATGTAAAAAACTTTAATCCACATGCGATTGCGAACTGAAAGAATAAACTCATTTCGAAAGGGTTACTCCCTACATCTTTCTGTAAAGCTATCACTGGAGCGCAACTGTCCAAGTCTAAAACAAAGGAGACTTATATCAGCACCGGATCTGATAATGTCATCCTCGGATCCAAGTGCTTCAGATCAGAGACTCTTGCCAAGAGCTAGGTACTCACCCACTATTGATCCAGTACCTTTCAGAGTACCTTCTCCTTTTGTAACACTGACACTCTAATTCCCATCCTTAGCTTTATGTCATTCTTCCAGACATCTGACTGAAGCTGATTTCTCTCAACACAGATATAGATGCGAGTTCGCCCAACTCCTACGCCTTCTTGTCAGGAAGCCCAAGTTTGGACTACTCCACTTCTCTCAGCTTCTTCTTTGATCCAGCCATCCATTTTGGAGTCCCTGGATCTGAGTATGCTGGGACCTTCTAGATTGGATCTGAAGATATTTGCATCTTTGGCTCCAAGGAAGCTTCTCAAGTTAGCTGCTCAACAATTAAGTTAACAGCTATCTCTAACTTTCATATTGGATTTGTCAATTCTTCCTTGGCTTCATCTAAGCTTTGTAAGGCTTTTTTGAGAGGTGACCTCCTTATAAAGATCCTACTCCACCATAGGATTTCAATTTGGTACTACAGGTTGGTTAAAAATCACAAAAAGAAAAATCTAACAAAGCTAGACTTTCCACTGTGTGATACCATAAACCTCTTGTATCAGAGGCAATATGGGATATATGCAAATTAGCCTTTAAGGATATCAGGTGCTTCAGCTAAATGGCAATTCTGAATGTCCATTACTTTTTCTTTTAATTTTAAGTCTATTTATGGATTTTTCTTTTTGTGTTTTTTAACCAATTGGTCTTCATGTGTGATCTTTTTACTCATTGTTTTAGTTTGTTAGTTGGTTTATTTTGTAGACACCCTAATTTTTATGTATATCAGTTTGGAATGACAACTCTGTGTTTCCAAAAGTCAAACATTCCTCTTATTCTGTGCTGATGATGCCATAAGAATGCAGAAACATGCATGTCCACAGCTAGAGAGTTTGGCTTTATTGGCCTGAAATTGTTAATAAATAGACTTAAAAGTAAAAGAAAAAGTCATGAACATTCAGAATTGCCATTTAGCTGAAACACCTGCTATCCTTAAAGGGTAATTTGCATATATCTCATGTTGCCTCTGATACGAGAGGTTTAAGGTATCACACAGTGAAAAGTCTAGACTTGCTAAATTTTTCTTTTTGTGTTTTTTACATTTAACAAAAACGAAACAGGAACAGCTAACACCACTGGCTATGCGAATCTTGAGAAACCTGTAACTCCTTCTTTAAGTATAAGCCCAAGGTACCATCCAACAAATGAAAGCAGCAGCCATCTGATAGTTTAATTCCACACTTTATTCGGACACGAAACATACACCAACAACGGTTAAGCGCTTTCACCTGTACACAACACAGGCTTCATCAGAACTATCAGAGGGCTGCTGCTTTCGTTTGTTGGATGGTACCTTGGGCTTATACTTAAAGAAGAAGTTACAGGTTTCTCAAGATTCACATAGCCAGTGGCGTTAGCTGTTCCTGTTTGGTTTTTGTTACTTGTTGCTGCGAACGCTGTTTTCGGATATAGTTGTTTTTTACATTTGATAACTGGGAAAGTCCGTCTGGACAAGCAGTTCTTTTTCAGTGGAGGCCTGGGGAGAAAACCTCCACATTTAAGTACAGTATTAGTGCAGACAATAACAGTGAATGCATTTATGAATAGTTACAATTTTGGTACATAGAGAACAATGAACACATGAAAATAGTTATGTAAGACAAGATGCAAAGATGTATAGTGCTCTTATATTAACTAAAATCATGAGGAGGAGTCAACAATATAGAAATATTGCAAATAGATATAATATAAACTATTAGCTTTGGTTAACACTGCTGTAGGGACTAGGTGGATGTGATGTTAAGCTTAGTTAAGTGACAAGAGGCTCATCCCCTCTAGCAGTACACAGCTTCATTCCAAAATTTATTGATATTTTTAAATGATTGTTTTTTTTTTTTGAAAGATCACTGGCAGTGGCTTTTTACTTTGAAATTCTTATGATCCAGAATTTTCACAATATGTGTTCCTCGAGGGCCTTCAGGCTGGTATACAGTAATAAAAACTTATGAAACTTATAAAGATGAGCAATTCAAAAGGCTGTATTAGTTTGCCTATAATGAAAGACATCTTTCCAAACTAACAACAAAAATGTTACATATCAATGGGTAGCATATAAGATTTTAATCACTCATTGATGTCATCAAGTACAATTTTTTAAGTGTCGATATAAACATTTTTATCTGCTGAATTCTTTCCAATGACTCATTTACAGCATCCACTCTAGGACAAAGAATAAAAAGTGAGGTATAGTTTTAATGATGGTAGTTCTGTATGTTTCTCTAACACACACAGCCATTGAATGGTACTTTGACTTTTGCTTTCACAAATAATCTAGAAATCTTTCAGTTTATATAAAATAAGTTATGGTGCAATAACTAAGCCTTGACTTGGTCTCAAATACAAAGGACTGATACCTTAACAGTTAGTTTCTTTGATTAGTATGTATTCTAATATTCTATAATTGTCTTCTTAAATAAACACTCTTAGTTACATTTATCCTGTTCATTTGCTTTTCAGATTTCAAGATCCTTCCATGTGGTGATGATGATGATATGAAGCCCATATTCTGTTGCTCCACATTTTCAGCCCATAATTCATTGCTATAATGCAAGCACCTCATGTGACTAATCTCCCAAAGATGGACAGTGCATGCAGCCATTATTCTGGATTCTGTAGAAAGTTCTTTCTTGCGTCACAATGTATATAAATTTATTTAAATAAAATATTGTGCATTCAAACATGTTAAGACTTGAAAAAAGAAAACTATTATTTGTATAGTAAAAATTGTTTTGTGCTATTAAAACTGAGTTTTAAAACCTTAAAGGCAGTAATCGTGTAAAGATATTAAGCATTGATCAGTCACCTGTAGTATCAGTTTGGTGCACAAATCAAATCTAACTGCTAACATTTTTTATTTATTATTAGTGGTAATTTTAGGAAATGCAGCATTATACAAGTCCATCTGACTCCAAGGTTTCTGTCACACTAGCAGACACATCAATGTGCTAGAGAGAGGTAGTGTAACTGATTTGCAAATTCTTGACTATTAATAAAGTTAACTTTATACAGTCAGTGGTTTGCTCTGTGGGGAAAAGTGACTTTAATGGAAATCACTACAGCACACATAACTAATGGGTCATTGTTTCTTAAGCTAGGATGCAGCAGGAATCCATGTAGCATAAAAAAAACACTTTGTATGTGTGCCACACTTTGAATATAATGCTCTGCAAAGGTAACAGTTGTGAATTTAGATGCATGTATCTGTTAAGTATTGGTCACCTTTCCAGCATGCTTTGTATTAGTGGAATGGAAGGGTGTATGTGAGGTGATCATACAGTACCTCTCCACCTGCAGATATTAAAAACAGTAACAAAGACCCTTGAAAAATAGGAACAGCCAGCTAAAAGTCTGGACATCTATTTCACATAAAATTTGAATACCAAATATCACATAACTCTTTCCCCTTCTAGTAAGAATGTAGAATACAACTGAGAAACATGTTTAAAAAATAGAGAGTGAAAATTATAGAAAATACAAGCACATTAAAAAGAAACAGTGTAAAATCTGGAGACTTTAATGAACTGTGTCATAAATTATACTGCACAATGTCATTTATTTTTGCTTCAAAAAGGGAAGTTGTAAGATGTGTTCTCTTTACATCACCGTTACCACAATTGTGTTGGTCATGTAGTGTGGTTTTCTGTGTACTAGACAGCTTCATTGATGGTGAGGATTCAGGAAACTGTATGAAGGAATAAATCAAATCTGAAAATAGGTACATACCTCTAAAAATAGGGACGTTCTGTGCAGGGATAAATAAGGTCTGAATCTAGGAACATTTCTCCAAAATAGGGATAGTTCAGAGGTCTGGAGGTGATGAATGGGCATTGGAAATAGTCTAATGGTCTAAGGAAATGCAGCATGCAAGATAAACTGCTGATTGTCCAGAAAATGAAAGAAGTAAAATGGTTTAACAGCTAGCAACTTTTTCTGTGCTGTCACTAAGGAGTTCTCCCCTTTCATTTTCTTGCCAAGCAGAGGTGTGACATGTTATAAGCTGTCATTAAGTGATTGTAAGCATGATCATCTGTTTCTAATCTGTGAGTGTGCATTATTTGTTTATATGTGCAAACCACAATGTACATGGCATATGTCTGAATATATCCATGTTTACCACATATTACTACTTTACAGAGAATGCATATCTGTATTCATAGTCCTACATAGCTATAGTTCAACTACTAACTCTTATCAGCAGAAAAAGATGGAAACACCAAGAAGTACAAATCATACAGTGGTCTTATGTAAAAGAAAAAGATAAAACATTTATTTTTGAAATAATTCTGTTTTACATAGAAACATACATTTGCTGAGTTGTGGGTAATTCATGGACATATTCATAGTAGGGGGCTTTAGTTTGCTCACTCAGGTTAGCCCTCAAGATCAAACAGTATCCCCATCTGGAATAAAGTATGAATTATACATAAACTCCCTGATATATTGAAAGATCATGCAATAGAACTGGCCCCACATCCACTTAGAATCATAGATTAGAACTTCTAAAGGGAAATTTCCTGTCTTTCTTAACCGCATTCATTTATATAAAAAGGCAACCAAAGCAATGGGCAGTGGTTATGCGGTGTATACAGTATATCTAGACCTGGCTAAGGTCTTTGACATTATTCACTATATTGGCAAACATGTAAATCTGAATATAAATCCTTATGTTGTGTAGTGGGCAGTTAACTGGTTGTCTGACAGAATCCATGTAGTTAGAGTCACTGGTACCACCTCTTAAAGCACAAATGTTACCATTGGCATACCACAGAGCTCAGTGGGTTAGACCCTCTCTAATTTAGTATTTGTTGCTTAGACTTTTAGGCCAACACTCCTGGCTTATTGTTATCTAAGTTTGCAGATAACTGTAAAGTGGGTATTGTTTTTCGATCTTCCACTGATTCACAATTGCTCCAGCACAGGTTAAATCAGGTTATAATTGGTACAAGGACAAAGGTATCACATTAAATGTGAAAAAATATACCATAATTCACTTTCGTAAACAAAATATATTGGTATACCGTATATGTGCGCATCCTTCCAATCGGACACTGTCATAAGGGGCCAAGGCACTCTTGTTCATAATCCCTTATCTTTTGCCAATCATGCCTCTGCTATAGTTCGGAAAGGCTTCTATGTGACTCATCAGATTTTCAAATTCATCCCCACTAGATCCAAAGAAGTCTTAAGTCATATGTCATTATTCCCATTATTGAATATGAAACACATATCGGTGTGTATTTATTTAAATATATTAATCAGTGTGAGGGACCTCAGAGATTCATAACTAAAAATGTCAGTGACCTCAAAAATCTTAGTTATCAGAACAAAATGACAGCCTTTTGTCTGTATTCAATCTCTAATAGACTCATCTGGGGATATCTGTGTCTAGACTTTTGAGTCAAGAAAGATCCTATCTGTTTAACCTCATACTCCTTCAAAGAACAGTTGGTACCTCATATATCCAGTTAAATGAGCTAAACCTTCATCACCAGAAAAATAAGACATGTTGATTTGTTAAATTTATATCCCACTGTATCCCTCACCTCTAGAACAAACTTCCATTACATGTCAAGCAAGTTAGCACCCTTATCACCTTCAAGGTAACGCTAGATAATTTATTTATTGACATTTGACTACTGACCAGGAAAGTCCATCTGGGTAGGATCCCATTTTCAGCTGAGGCCCAGGTAGAAATGCTCCAAAGTATTACAAAATATTTTAAGAACAATAATTTCCAATACAAAAAACATTTACAGTTGAAATAATTATACCAAATTAGACATCATATGAAAACATTGGTTAAGAATAGGTACAAGTTATATGACAATGATTAATAATTAGAGAAATTTGAGCCAGTTTACAGTGTAATAAAAGGTAAGTTAGCATAATTCAAACAAGAATTGTAATAAGAAGTAAGAGAAAAGCAGGCTTATGGTATATTTAGAGAGAAAGCCAGTGGAAATTTGTAGAAGTAAGGAAGTGAATGAAGAAGGGAGAGTAAGCTGGTGTAAGGTATGATTAGGTATTTGTTCACATTTAGGGATATAGTCTAGCCTGGTGTTGAGCAAGAACAGAGCCAGCTTTCAGCTAGGAAGCCTTTCAGAATGTTTTTTTAAGGATGGGAGGGCGAATATTGACCTGATGGATAGAGATAAGGAGTTCCAGGCCTTAGCAACATGGCACAAGTACAAACAATGCCCATCAGATTTGGCAGGTTTTTGGACAGACAGGAGTTTTTTGGTCATTGGACTGTAATGACCAACTGGGAAAATAGTTGTGTAGAATGTTATTTTGTGTTGAACAAGCAGATGGATTCTGGATAATTTTATAGGTGGTAAGAAGCTGTGTATATGTCAGTTGATGAGGTAGTCCTAAACAACGTAGGCTTTTTAGTGGTATACAGTGATGTGTTCTGAAAGGGGCGTGTGCTGCAAATGTAGCAGCTTTGTTGTACCATTGTTCAGGTTTTGATTTTTGTGATGCCTGAAGGTTATTAGGGATGGGAGCACCATAAAGAAGTGTGGGGAAGAGATAAGTAGTGGCAAGTATAGATTTAGTTGCGTCAGTGAGAAAGTTTTTTACTCTATAAAGCATGCCTAGTTTTTGATGAGTTTTTCTTATGCAATTTTGTATATGCAGGTTGAATTTTAGGTAATCATCCACTATCATACAGAATAATTTGCTATGAAAACTGACTTCAATGGCTGTAGTATCAAGAGAGAAGACTTTAAATTTTCTTTTTGCATGACAGAGGGATTTGGGGTGAAAACAATGTTGTAGTTTGGCCTTTTTTGGGTTGAGCATGAGTTGTGAGTTACAAAGCCACATTTCAGTTGCTGCTGAAGATTCCTGAGTAATTTTTTGTAGGTGTGCCACATTGTCAGATATGCAAATGAGTGTGGAGTCATCTGTGTACTGTGTAAGGGAAGCCTGTTATGTGGATGTGTGGAGGGTGTTGGTGAGAATGTTAAAGAGGAGGGGGGCCAATGATAGAGCCTTGTAGTACAACGGGGGTGGCTAGGTAGCTTTTGAACCATAGAAGGGTGGGCTGAAAGAGACCAAAGGGGGCCATCTGAGGTAGAAGTTTGCTGTGACAAACTGTGTTGAAGGAATTAGAGCATAAGACTCATTTGCTGTTATCTCTAGCTTTATTGATAGTATTGATATAAGTTAGAAGTGCAGTATTAGTACTATGGGAAGGAAGGGAGCCATGCTGTATGGCAGATGGGAGTTTTTCCTGCAGGACATAGTTTACCAATTGTCTTTGAATACATTTTTCAAGTATTTTGGAGAGGGGGATATGATTGCTATATGTCTAAAGTTAGTAATGTCTGCTGAATGTCTTCCTTTGTGCAGAGGGATACTGTGTGATGTTTTTTCTGAAGAAAGGGAATGTGCGATACCTGGATTGACCTATTTATAAGGACTGAGATAGGGTGGGCAATGCTATCGGCTGCTATTTTAAGGTACTCACCTGGAAGGTCATCAGCTGAAGTAGAGCATGGTTTGAGTTTGTTTAAAAGTAGTTTTATATAGGATGTGGGCACAGCTTTGAAGGTGAAAGTGGATGTGGTTATATGTGGCTGCTGGCATGGTTAGGAGAAGATTTTGAGGAATCCTTGGTTAGAGATGCTATACTATCTATGAAATAAGAGTTGAACTGTACAGCAGTTTTGAATGATGAGTTATTGGGAGAGGGTTTATGGTTGAATTTATGGCTGGGATGCAAGATTTCTTTAGTAGCTGTCCAGAATTTTTTAAGGTTGTGTTTACTATTATTCTGAAAGTTATTATAGTATAGTTGGATGGGCAGAACTTACCTATGCACCTATGGTATTTTCCTATTCCATCACTGCTGGAAAACTGTTAATAGAAACCTCAATACATGTACTGATAAACTCTGAATTAACAAAAACAGTTATCTCACCTGCTTGACCTCATGCCCCACTTCCAAAAGAATCAAAGAATTAAGGTAGCATGATGGAGAGTATCTATCATCTTGTCCTGTAATACTGCCATAATACTGAATTTTAGCTCGACCCAGCTATATGAATACCAAACATTATTCAGCACTGTAGCAGTGTTGTGATTTTGAAGGATATCTGTTATAGCAGAATCATCTAATAAGATTCTGAAACAGTCTAGGCAAATGAATCTCATTTCCTAGTATAAGAGAAAGACTGCTGAACCAGCTGTCGAGCTGATGAAGTCTTTTAATGTCAGACATTGTCAGAGATTTACCTGTGAGTGGAAAAAATTTCACCCGAATAT
This sequence comes from Protopterus annectens, assembly GCF_019279795.1. NCBI lineage: Eukaryota > Metazoa > Chordata > Ceratodontiformes > Protopteridae > Protopterus > Protopterus annectens. Next base: position 1,486,989,538 of record NC_056732.1, read on the forward strand.
ACCACCAGTTCTTATGCAAAGGTAGATGCGGCAGTCCCTGAAGCTGACCAGTATCACCTATATGTTGAACATGTGAATGCATGCATAGCAGGTAAAACTGTCATACATGCATTTTACTGTCTGATGATATATGGGGAGTACCTGTTTGGCTGTGCTACAGGAGCACAGACCAACTTGTTTAAAATATGTGTTTGGAATCATCCTCTTAGGTTCATAGGTTCATAGGTTGGTACTAGGCTATCCGCCCTAGGGCCTATACAAGCCTAGCCATAACAACTCCCAGGATATTTCTTCCTACAATATTTATTTCCCTGGACCCCTGTTTAGCAGGGCGACTGACGTGATCCATGGGGTGAATTTCCTATCTCCCTTCCAATCATCAAGGTTCCTTTTGAAGTGGGCCACAGAGGCGCTCTGCTTGACATGTATGGGCAGTGTATTCCAGAGTATGGGGAGTCTCTGGGTCAAGAACCTATCCCTCCAGCATGTTTTGTTCATTGTGATAACAAGGTTTAGATGCCTGGAGCATTTGGCTCTGAGGGATTGGGATTTCTTTAAGTGGACATGTCCAACAGCTCAGGGTTTGACATGGCCTTGTATGTTAAGCAGAGATCGCCTCTGAGTAGACGATATGCAACAGAGTATAGCTGGAGTTTTTTAGATGGTCAGCATAGGGCATCTGCTTTAGGCCTGTGATTATTTTAGTGAGGCATTTCTGCGGCATTTCCAGCTGTTGCAGATGTCTTGTGAGGTACATACCAAATGGGGCGTTGTACTCTATAATGGGTCTAATGAGGGATGAGTACAGTGGGACAATGACATCCTTTTTTTCTGGATGAAAAGCCCTTAGTGATGAGGTGTGCCACATAGAAGGATTTCCTGACTGTTGTGGCGATGTGGTTATCAAAGGTGAGACGACTGTCCACCTGTGTCCCTAAGTTTCTCATCACACTTTCAGTATTTAGTGTACTACCACCTATGTGGTAATCCATGGGTACATGGTTTTTCCCAAAGGGGAGAATTATACATTTCTTAGCATTAAGCTTGAGCCCATGGCTCTGACACCAAGCATCTGTTTCTGTAAGGCCCTTTTGTAGAATATCCACATAATTTGGGGAGTCAGTAATGGCTCCCAGTTTGCAGTCATCTGCGAACTTTGTTAGCCAGAGTCCCTTAGTGTTGGCTTGTACTTCAGAGAAGTAGATGCCAAACAAGAGCAGTCCCAGGACTGAACCCTGAGGTACTCCACTTGTCACTTGCCCGGAGCTGGATTTGGAGTCGACTACTTTTACAGTCTGGGTTCCGTCAGTAAGCCAGTTGGCAATCCATTGAGTGAGATACAAAGGAGATGACTTCCTAAACAAGTTATCATCATAACAGCCCAAAATACCTCTCAACTCCTTTGATAAAGAATTCTGGAAAAATCTAAAAATAATGGATGCTAAATGTCCTAAAATGGACAATTTTTAATTATTATATCGCTTTTTTACTTCATCTATAGTTAACTGGGTAATCGCACTGGAAAAAGTGTCCCTTTTCAGGAGTGACCTACAAGCACTGTCTGGTTAAATGGCTTGCTCAAACCCACACAGTAAGCAGATGGAGATGGTAGGAATCAAACTCTGCACTTTTGATTACAAGCAGCAATAAGCTCATAGCTTTTAATCATCTACAGTATGTAACTGATAACTCTTTCCAACTTAAAAATTTAACAGATCAACAGGTGTTACATCAACAGGAAACTTCTGAAAAATTCTGAAAAATAAGAACTATGAAATTCTGGCATTATGGACTGACTGTAATTCTCAGTGACTTACCAGAAAAAAAGAAGAATGTAATGAGGCAGACTGCAAAAATATGGGGGGAAATCATCACTGTTCTGCAAAAACAGGAACAGATGAGAGGCAGAGAACTCTAATTTACTTAGAACATTAACAGAAGAACAGGTGTTACATCGGCATGCATTTTCTGAACAATAAGAACTATGAATTTCTAATAATTGGCATTATTGCCTGACTGTAGTCCTCAGTGAGTTACCAGAAAATAAAACATTTTACAAGGGATGGCAAAAATATCAGACAAGACCAAACAGAGATAGAATTTGCCCTCTGCCCAAATGAATGCATATTCATGCATACACAAACACACACACACACACACACACACACACACACACACACACACACACACACACACACACACACACAGCTATGACTTTAGCACTATGTGGTATTATTTTTTTTCTTCAAAAATCTAGAGCTAGATTGTTTGTCCACTATTAGTCTATTTTGAGAGTGACAAGCTTCAGGAAGTCAGCCTCTCTCTCTCTCTCTCTCACTTACTCCAAATCTGAACCCATGAAGGAAACTCATCAAAATTGTCAGACATCAAAGTACAGCACAGCCAGGTTAAGAATACAAAGGCAAAATTGGAGTAGATAGATCTATGTGGGTCCTCCATTTGTCATAGGACCCTAGAGTGCTGCCTAGGAAGCTTTATGCTGGATCTAGCCCACCTGCAGGGGGAGTGATAGGTTTACATCACTCTCAGTTGTACACTGTTGGAGACCCTGTACCTAGAGAAGCCAATCTGTCTAAAAGGGTGCGTTTGCCCGAAAGGCTATTCCTCAAACTGTACTCACTGCACACCCAACAATAGACCTCTTATGTGGCATGATGGGGCGGGGGAGTAGTTCAGGCATATAGCTAAAAAAATTGTTCTGTGTATGATGCCCAAGATATGATTGAAACTAGGTAGTTAATGAATAGGCAGAGTTGCAGCAATCAGACAGCAAATTAGCAGGCATGGGGAGTCCTCAAAATGTATGATGGGAATAATGTTCAGGAAGAAATTTAAGTTCATAGGAGATTACTAAACCAGCAGCCTGAGGGCCCTTACAAGCCTAGCCAGTATAACTCGAAGTTACCCAATATATGGCCTCTAGGGGCAAGAGTATGGCATGTATTTGTGCCTGTGCATTGAGTATCTTACAGATTGTCTCTGTCCATGAGGTACATAGGCACTACCCCAGATGTAAATTTCTGTTTCCCCATTCATCGATCTGAATCGCATTTGAAGAAGGCCAAGCAAGAGCTCTGCTTAATGTGAATAGGAAGCTTGTTCCAAAGAAGGGGTGATCGCTGAGATACATATCTGTCTGTCCAGCATGTTTTGTTTGAGTCATTGACTAAGTTTAGATCCTAAATCAGGTGTAATACAGATAGAATTAGTTGTGTCTGATAGATACACGACTAAATCTTGCTACAGCATATTTTGCTACCATTCATTATTCCCATACTGAACAATGGAAATATTTTACCACCCAGAAAAGGCATTTTTTTCCAAGCAAGAGAAAAATCAGATATAACTTGCCTCTGAATTCAGTAGCCTCACTAAAACACAGATCAATGCAGCTATTGAAAACATTTGAAAAGTAATTGATATTTTTCTCTGTTGTTTTAATCTTTTCTTTCATTTGTAAAGTAGTCCCATCTGCAAAAAATGTACTAGTATATTTTAAGAAACTACTTACAATTTCCAGACCAGCTATAAAATTAACTTGATCTAAAAAGCTGAAAGCAATAATGAAGCATTCTTTAATTACCTTGGAACATAGTCATAGCTCAGTCAGTTGTTGCCCAGAACAAGGCTCCCCACAAATCTGAAGTCAAGGACAAAAACATACTGGACACAATCATTTTAAGTAGTCATATTATTAACCCTGTCACCATACCTCTCAACCTCTTAGCATAAAACATCTGGACACAATCATTTTACGTAGTCATATTATTAACCCCGTCACCATACCTCTCAACCTCTTAGCATAAAACATCTGGACACAATCATTTTACGTAGTCATATTATTAACCCCGTCACCATACCTCTCAACCTCTTAGCATAAAACATCTGGACACAATCATTTTACGTAGTCATATTATTAACCCCGTCACCATACCTCTCAACCTCTTAGCATAAAACATCTGGACAAAGCCAAAAATAATGGGAGGAGAAAGCCCCAAAAATAGGGTGAAATTTTAAATATTGTTCTTATCAACTTACAAAGTTACTAGAATAAAAGGCATTGTGTTGCCATGCATTTTCTGAAGGATAAAAATTCTGAATCTCAAATGGCCTGTCATTATTTAATGAATTCTATCCTCACTGATTTTCTGCAAAATCCAGTAAAAACACAAATTTTATGAGGGACAGATAAAAAAAAAATGAGTCAAAAACCTGGACATTCTGCAAAAATCTGGATAGTTGAGAGGTATGCATGGCTGCTTTAAATGAATGACTGTTGTTATGACAGTCATGCATAATTGTCAACTTAGCTCTGATCATATTTCCTAACAGCTTCTGCCTGGGAAAGGCACACTCTTCATCCTACCTTAGGTGGGTTGTCTCAGAATATTGAAAGGGAAAAATTATGAATGTAACATTATGAATAAACAATGACAGGATCACCTACTCATTGGATATGGAGAGTGTTTTTTGCAGAAAAAAAAATTGTGGAAACAACACAATTAACAAGGGAAAGCATCCACTGTAAAATTGCTTAGTCTTAACTGCTGCAATAAGCAAGCAATAATGCTCAACATGGTGTGTGTTACTGTGGAAGAAAATCATCCCCAAGGGTGTTCTGATGCCACAGGCAGACAGCTCTAGACCCTTTGAAGGGTTCTCGTTGTTGTGTCTTTCAGCTTTTCCTGGTTAGGGGTCGCCACAATGGAACTCTGGCCTGCTAATGATTGGCAGTAGATTTTTACGTGCCGAGTTTCCAGCTCTGATGCACAACCTTCAACGAAGGTACGCTCATTCACGCATGTCTCCACACAGAAGACGCTCTAGCTGAGAATCGAACAGGACAACGTCTTACTGTGAGGCGACAATGCTACCGCAGCACCACCACCGCAGTCTATTTCCACAATAATACACACAGTAAAAAATAAAAGGCATAGCAACTGTCCCACACCCCCTTTACTGTCCCTGACTTTGCTTCACAGTGATGCTCAAACCATTGATTTATTTGTTACATCACTGTAGATTAATGTCAGTCAATAATGTAAAAGATGAAGTCTTTTTATAAACAATCATTGATAATAGATAGCCTGTTGCAGTCATTGCTCTCTCTCTCTCGCTCTCTCTCATCATCATTAAAGCTCTACTGACAAAAATAGATAGCAATTTATATTTTAACTCTGTGTTAGTTTCTCCAAGCCTTTTGGGTTTCTAATATGATGATTGAAGTGGACCCCATTCCTAAGTCAAAGTATGATTAAAGTTCATGAAATTAGTATTGTTTCAATCTTTGATGTTAGCCAGAAGTGCTCTTCACAGAACCAGCAATGTGCCCAGTAATGACTCCTGCAATTTATATGGAGTTACATGTATAGGTAACATATCTGAGCATGATTGTACATTCTTTTTTTTTAAGACCTGTTGCTCCTACTACTACTGGAACTGTCTGGGTATCCTTATTCTGCATTGCCCTTGTTTATACCTGCAAATCCTGGTATTTTATGACTTTGTATCTCCCTGTACGTAAGACACTGTAGTCAGTGGGTGCAGCAATTTCAGTGATCAATGAATGCTATTTTTGTCTTCCTTTCATGGACTACAATATCTGTTTTTCTTGCATCTGTTTTTTTCAACTGTTTATTTATTTATTTACTTGACATTTGTTAACCGGGATAGTCCAACTTGGTCACAAGACCCGATATCAGCAGAGGCCTGGGGACAAAAGCTCCACAATTTTAGAAAATTACAACACTTACAAATAAACTACAGTATATAAGTATACAGTGAGTACATTGGTAGCTTAACTGTCATAACACTTTACACAAACACTTATAAGTAAAATTAGTAGACATAAGTATACAGTGAATATATTACACATCTATCTTGATAACACTTGACACAAAACTATAAATTTGACAAGATTTTTAACATAGTATGGTGTCACTGCCTCAGTGATAGGATATTTGCACAATACCATTCGTCATGTTTGAATTGGAAGAATACCTGTGCTGTTTAGATTAGTTCATAAGGAGGAAGAAAGATAGGAGTAGTGTGGTACATTTTTCCAGTTTTGACAGTGCTTAATGGTAGTGGAAATGTTAACGTTATTGAAGGAGGTATAGAAGGGCAGATTGTGCATTAGGCTGGGGTTATGCACGTGCATAGCTATGATTTATTTAGGTGTTCTTTTAGGAAGGCTTTAAAGAGAGGTATGCTAGGGGTTAGCCTAATGTCGGGAGGGATGGTGTTCCAAGATTTGGCAATAGAGTGCGAGTACAGAGATTTTCCTGGGTTTCTAGAAAGTTTGTAGATTTCAAGGAGGTTTTTATCCTCAGATCTGAGGGGGTATGTTTGGTTTGTAATGTTCTATTAGTTCTTCTAGAGCTAGACAGGCAATGGGCCTATAAAATAGGTTGTGTGTTGTAATTAGGTGTGTATATGAAAGCTGTTGTTTTAATTCTAACCAGTTTAATTCTTTGAGTGATGTACAGTGATGTGTACAGTAGTTGGAGTTGGTTGCAAACTGTAAATCTTTGTTGTAGCATTGTTCTAATTTAATTTTGCTGGAGTTCTGCAGATTGGTTAGTATACAGGAACAGTAGAGAAGTGATGGGAGCAGGAAGGTTTTAGCCAGGGTCATTTTGGTTGTATTGTCAAGGAATTGTCTGTTTCTGTGGAGTATGCCTAGTTGTTTATCTTTTTTTTTTTTGGATATTTTGTTGAATATGAGGATCAAAGTTGAGTTTATCATCATTATAACACCAAGAAGTTTAGTTTCTCGAATGATGTCTAAGATTGTATTGTTGTCTGCATAAACATTTAGTTGGCCTGGGTTGAGGGTGGTATTTTTGGGGTGGAATATCATACATTAGATTTTTGGGGATTTAGAAAGAGTTGGGACTCTGTAAGCCATGATTCAATTGCTGATAAAGATTGTTAGGTTTTAATTAGCAGTTCAGGGAGGGTACGGGAGGTACAGAATAAAGTTGAGTCATCTGCATACTGTATTAATGTTCCTGGGGAAGAGGAGGTGTATAGGTTATTGGTGAATATGTTAAATAGTAAGGGTCCTAAGATAGAGCCTCGGGGTACTCCTGTGGGGTTTGGTAGGAAGGGGAGAGTTGGTTTGACCATTTAACCGCTTGTTTCCTATCATGGAGGTAACTTTGTAACCAGGAGGAACAACTTAGGATGGGTAGTCTGTTAAGTAGTAAACTATGTGCGACAGTATCGAATGCTTTTCAGAAGTCTAGGAATATTGCTGCTACTAGGTGACCTTTGCCTCTTTGTTTGTTAATGGCATTTGTAAAGGATAGTAGTGCTGTGAATGTGCTGTAATTTCAACTGAAACCGTATTGAGTTTGAGAGAGCAGGTTGTTTTGGAGTAGATATTTCATGATTTGTTGGTAAATAAACCTTCCTATGATTTTGGATAGGGGAGGATAGTATTGATATTGGGTGGAAATTAGAGATTTCCATGTATTGCCCTCTTTTATGAATAGGTGTTATGTGAGAAAGTTTCCATATTGTAGGGACTGTGGCTTCTGAGAATGGTCTGTTTATTAGGATGGTGACTGGATATGCAATTGAGTTGGGGGTGAGTTTTAGGTATTGGGGTAGGGGATATCTGCTGATGTGGAGCAGGGTTTGAGCTTGAGTAGTAGTTTTTTTTTTTATTTGAGAGGGGGGTATGGGATTGAAAGTGAAAGTACTGGTGGAGATATTTTGTTGGTTAGTGGTATGGTCACGGAAGTGATCTTTTGTGGGGGCTGTTAAGGAATTCTTGTTGGTGTGTAGGTTTAGTTGTAAGTTTCCTGAGTTTATAGAGGTGAGTAGGTCTGCTATGTATTTTATGAAATGTTTATTAAATTCTTCAGCAATTTGTGCTGGGGGGCACTAGGTGAGGGGGAGTGGTCTTTGTTTGAGCCTGGGTTGGGGAAGGTGGTTATAGAGTGCCAAAATTTTAGGGGGTTGTCTTTGTGTTGAAGCTGGAGATTGGAGTAGTATGATTGCTTACATTTGTTGACTATTTTGGTTACTCTATTGTGTAAGGTTTTATAAGCTTGGAGATTTTCTGGGTTCTGTTTTGTTTCCAGTTGTTCCATGTTATGTCTCTTTGCTTCATGAGGTCAATGCAGTTAGCTGCTACCCATGTGCTTTTTGTTTTCTTTACTCTCTTTGTTTGTACAGGGGCCACACTATCAATTGTTTTTTTAGAAAGTAGTATTGAACAGCATAATTTAGTGGTAGTAATTTTAAGGATGACCAGTTTATTCCATTTGGTAGGTTGTTAAGTGTTTCTTGATTGAGTTTAGTGGTAACTGTTTTTATGGTATGTTGTTTTGGGAGGTAGGTGGTTGCTCTTATGGCAAAGACTGGAAGATGATCACTTGGTGAATTTGTTAGTGTACTTGAGGAGGAGAAATTGGTTGAGTGGGATACAAGGATCCAATCAAGGGTAGAGTGGTTAGTGAAATCTTTGTTGTACCTTGTATGTTCAGTGATTAGTTGTTTAAACCCATAGAGGTTTATATTTGTGTTAGGAGAGTTTACAGTGATGGCTTGCCAGTTAATATTCATATCTCCTAAGATTATGGTTTCTAGTTTGACATTTTCAGTTGTCCATGTCAGTATGTCTTCTAGGACTGGTACATTGTTTCCTGGAGGAATATAGACTGTTATGAGACAGATTTTTTTAGAGTTGTAAAGATTTAGGGTATTTATTAGTACTATAGCATTAAGGAATTTGGTTGGTGTGTGTGGGTAAGGGGTTGTATTGAGTCTGGATAGATACAGGACTGCTGTCCCTCCACCCTTCTTTTTTTAGTCTGTCTAGTCTAAAGAGGGTGTTGTTAGCGGGTATAATTTCAGTATCTTTTATTCCAGAGTGTAGCCAGGTTTCTGTTAGGGCTAAGATCTCTGGGTTGTATTGTTCAATCCAAGCATGCAGGGAGGTTATTTTATTCTATAACCTTCATAGGTTTAGAGTAAATAGGTTTAGGGACTTGGAGTTAGGTTTTGCATTTGGTCCAGGGTTTGGTATGAGATGGATTTACTGTAGGAAGAAGGGGTTTGGTGGTGTTGTGGGTTTTAGTTTGCTGTTGGGGTTGTAGGGGAAAAGATAGTAAAATAGTTGCGGGCTGATATTTGAGTAATGCTTTAGTTGTTGGGATATGTTGGTGGAAGATGTTGTAGTGCTGTAGATAGGTATGGCTGCTTTATTTGTAAATGATGTGGCTGCGCTAAGTAGTATTAATATTATGAATAACATGGAGAATGTTAGTAGTATCTTTATGTGGGGTGTTGGACATAGTGCATGTTTGTGGGTGGGGTTTATTGGAATATAGGATAAGTCTAATTGTGGTGTTTGGTGAGTGGATAGTTTAGAGATATGTTTTTACTTTGGTGGGAAGTGGTGTGATTTGTTGAGAGATGAATGTGGGTGGGGACTGTATAGCTACAAATGTAAGGATATGTGGGGTGGGTGAGAATAGGGGTAGAGTAGGGAAGTGGAGTGAGCCCGTGTGAAGCGAGGGCGAATGGAGCAGGTCCAACCTGGACCCTCTTTGTAAGGGTGAATGGAGCAGTCTTCTGAAACAATCATTAAGGTATTAAAAACAGGGAAAAAGTAAAACAATGTTATTTAAAAGTAGGGTTTTAAAATGGAGTAGAATGCCTTTAACAGTGAAACATAACTTAGATGGGGTGAGCACAGAAACAGAAATGCTTACAGCATGGCTGCTTGGTGAACGTAGATAGTCTACTGTGCAATGAGAAAAACACTGCTGGCGACAAGAATCAGATTATCTGTAGATGCAGAGCAATGGCATCGGCTGAAAGCTGCTGCTAAAATTAATGGGATAGCTTGCATTTAATACACATTTAAAATGTTTGTGACAATGTGTGTGAAGTCCAAGAGGATTAGAAATCAATCAGTGAACCTTAAGAAAAGGTATGCTACTTTGCACAGTCACTCTACTTTGTACTGCTAAACTAAGTCAAGTGTAGACATTATCTAATTTTACCCTGAATTTCTTATAGGGATATAATATTAAAGCTGAGGTTAGGTACAGATGAAGAAGTGTATGCTATTTTATAGATTTATGTTTTTCAAAAGAAAATAGACTGTGATTTGGGGGGGGATACTTACTGGAGAGGGTTATGCAGCTGTTGCTTTCTGGCGATGAGCTCATCAGTACAGTGGTTTGAGTATCTAGCAGAATGTACTAACACACTCACTAACACTTGTTTACTTTAGTGCAGTTAAGGTATTTTACTGTCTAGACACTTGGAAGTTAGGCACCTACACTAGTTTTAAGTCTCTTTAGTTATAGGACAGTGTCCGTGAGTGCCCAATGTGAGAGTGAGGTATTGTTGAGGTTTCCACTTCTTGTTACCGGAGGCGGAGACCTGCTTGACCAATGTGCAGCTTGGTTTGCTGAAAGAAAAATTAAAAAATGCAAGAGAGCATTAGGTTAAGTCAGCACGTGCTGTGTGACCAGTCACCAGCAATGGTAGTGTTATGAATTGTAAGTAATAGCTCTGGTAAAGTTGAAAGAGTCAGAGGAAGGGCGTAGACTATCAAGATAGATTATAGCCTAGTAAAATAAGTTAAATGATACATAGGAGAGCTATAGAAAGGAAAGTCATGTGTGCAAATGTATTGATTAGGAAAGAATTAAACTGTATAAGAGTGGCCTTGGTTTAACAGTAATCAAGATCAAAATCATCAGGTAATGGTAAACGTTGTTTCAGCTTCAGCACCTGATAACATAACATCTTTCTTGTGGAAACATACAAACATATAGTGTGAATAATACATAAAGCAGTTCTCTACTACATTAAAGCAAGATAGCTTTCAACATGGTTTAAATGCTAGTCAACGCAGTTAGACAGAGCAGTTCAATGCAATATGTGAAACTACCCTTCTGGCTCTATAACAGTAAACAAGGAAACAGAAAGTATATATGTGACAGCAGTTCATTAAGCAGAAATATCTAAAGGCATTCTGCAGTGTTAAAAAGCAACAGAAACAGATAGTATAAGCTATTGTATTAAAGAATTAGGTATTAAACTACAATGTACAGCATACCTTGAATGCAAGAACTTACATGAGGATGATTACATGCCAGGGGAGACAAACAGCTGCTGTGAGACTTGAAAAATAAAAGAAACAAAATGGCACCTTTGGTTTACATTACCTCGTGCAATCCAATACAGGATGAGAGCTGGAGGCTAGAGGGGAAGGGATAAAGACTACAGGAAAGGAGATGGATAGACAGTGGATAATGTTGTTGGTAATGGGTGATCCCCTATGATATAAACTTCATCATTTTCTATAATGCTTTGTGGCTCATGTTTACAATGTTTTTCAACTACTTCAATATTATAATGTTTGTACAATCCACAATGCAACAGTCTTGCCACATTTATTTATTTATTTATTTATTTATATTTTACATTTGTTGACCGGGATAGTCTGAGTGGATACTTGTCCTTTTTCAGCAGAGGCCCGGGGAGAAAAGTTCCAACATACATACAGAAAAGAAAGATCAAAACATACATAATAAAAATTTAATTCATTATACATATTAAGGACAGTCACAGAATCAGCTTCAGACAAGCAAGTTATACAATCTGTCATAATTAATATTACGTATTGATGTGGACTAACAAATTAAGTCATGACTAGGGTTGCAAGTAAGAAATATTAGAGACAGCTATAGAGAAGGAGCTAGTCGGGATTTGAACAAGGATATAACCAATGTATTTTAAAATACTGCTTGAGATTCTTTTTAAATTGAGCTAGAGAGGGTTCAAAAGTAAGGTCAGTGGGGAGAGAGGTCTGAATTTTGCCAACAGAGTTAGCAAACAGAGAGTTTCCGACTGAGTTGTTGGAAATGAATGTTTGAACCAGCAGTTTGTTAGATGAGTGAAGTGGCCTGGGGTTACTATAGAGGTGGATAATCTTTTTTTAAGTACAGGCATATTTTCGGGTTGATTGAGAACTTTGTGCACCACTACAAGCTGGTTGTACTGGAGTAGACTATGTAGTTCAAGCCACCCAAGATGTTTTAGGTTATGACAGTGGTGCATAGGCAAATCTTGCTATGTGATTATAGCAGGTAGACAGCTTACTAAGATCGGATTTGTTCAGATTAGTGAGTAAAGGGGAGGCATAAAGTAGGTTAGAGAGTAGGTGAGAGCAGGCAATAGCTGTTCTAGCAGATGGGGTTAGGAAAGGTTTAATCTTATATAGTGAACCAAGTTTTTTATTAATAGTTTTAATGGTTTGGTTGACATGCAAATCAAATTTTAGGTTATTGTCTACAATTACACATAGGAGTTTTGCATAGACCTCAGGGGAGATAATGGTACCATTATTAGATTTTATGGTGAAGGATAGTGAGGAGGACCTAGAGGTGAGGGTGAAGAGTAGCAGCTTAGTTTTGTTGGGATTTAAAATCAAACGTTGATCAGTGAGCCAGTTCTCAACTGTATTGAAAGGATTCTGGGATAATGTTAAAAGATTTGATGGGGTAGTAGCGGAACAAATTAGCGAGGAGTCGTCTGCATATTGAATGCAGGTTGCATCTGGTATGAGAGTATGGAGGTCATTAATAAAGATAGAAAAAAGAAAGGGTCCTAATATAGAGCCCTGGGGGACTCCTACGGTGTTGGGTAGAAGGCTAGATAGTTTGTCCTACCATAGGACAGCCTGTTGTCTATCACTCAGATAAGATTGGAACTATAGAAGAGCATGGTTATCTAAGGAAATGGTTTTCAGTGTGTGGATAAGTAATTGGTGGTCATCCATGTTGAAGGCCTTAGAGAGATCAAGGAAGAAGGCTGAAGAAAGTTTATTGTTTTTATGGATCTGATTTATAACATTAGAGAAAGATAGAAGGGCAGAGGTGGTGCTGAGTTAGGGCCTAAATCCATGCTGAGAGTTGGCCAGCAAATTATTCTGAATGAGACAGTGAAGAAGTTGTTTATGGATACACGTCTCCATAATTTGAGCCAGAGGGGAAAGAATAGCTATAGGTCTAAAGTTAGACAGTTCACTGGAACTGCCCCCTTTATGAAGTGGTATAACGTGGGATATTTTCCAGATGGAGAGGATGGTAGCTTCTGCTATGGTTATATTGATTAAGATGGAGATGGGGTATGCTATGGCATCTGTTGATTTTTGCAGATACTCAGCAGGGATAAGATCATTTGAAAGGGTAGTTGGTTTTAGTTTGTTAAGTAGGGCTCGGATAAGTGAAGTAGAAACTGGTTGGAAGCTAAAGGAGAGTTGGGTGGAAGGTGTAGCAACATTTGAGTTAGAGCAACTGGGGATTAGTTTGCTAGCTAGGGATTGGATGATCTCAGTAAAGAAACTATTGAAATTATTAGCAACATCCTCTGGGGATTTATGGATAAAAGGTGAGGGGGTTGGAGTTATGGTTTTTCCTTGGTGAAGAAGTTTGTTTATGCCTGACCAAATCTTTTGACAGTTGTTCTAATTCTTCTGTTGAAGATGGCAATATAAAGTTTTTTTGTCTAGTATTTGTGAGAATTGAAAAATAAAAGAAACTAAATGGCACCCTTGGTTTACAATACCTCATGCAATGCAATATAGGATGAGAGTACATTGTTATGCCTTTCAGAATACAGTCCTTCTGCCGTTATTATATCACAGCCAGCAGCAAGATGTGCGACTGTTTTCAATTCTGTTTTACAAAACCTACATCTGTCGGTTCTCTCACATGTTCAATGGACTTTGTAAACAAATGCGTACATAGTCCACTGTCTTGGGCCACCAATATTAACCCTTTGTCTTTTGGTTTAAATTCACCTCTCCTTAACTATTTCTGCATACAATCCTGATCAATACGAGGTTGTTCCAAGATTTTTCTATACTTGCATTTCCCAGATTTCCTGCCTTTTCATCTGATTATTCATCTTATATGCCTTCTTTTATTTTTTGGCACATTCAGTTGCTGCCTAATCTTTATCTACTTCTGGTTTGATTTCCATTCACTTTTTTAATTTCGCCAAATCTTTTGGGTTTCTAATACTATGACGGAAATGGACCCCATCACTAAGTCAAAGTATGATTAAAGTTTATGAAATTAGTATTGTTCCAATTTTTGATGTCAACCAAAAGTGCTATTGACTGCACTCACAATGTGCCCAGTAATGACTGCTTCTGCAATTTGTATGGGGTTACATGGATTGGTAACATATCTAAATACAATTGTAGATTCTTTTTTATAAGACCCATTGCTCCAACTACTATTGGAACTGTCTGGGTATCTTTCTTCCACATTGCTCTCATTTCTGCCTGCAGATCCTGATATTTTATGACTTCGTGTCTCTCTGTATGCAAGACATTGCAGTCACTGGGTGTAGCAATTTTAAGGATCAATGCTACTCTTGTCTACTTTTCTTGGACAACTATATCCAGTTTCGTAGCATCTGTCTTTTGGACTGTTGGTAGTGGGTGATCCCATGTGATGTAAACTTCATCATTTTCTATGATGCTTCGTGGCTTATGTTTCTAGTGTTTTTCAGTCACTTCAATACCATAATGTTTGCACAATCCCCAGTGCAACAGTCTTACCGCATATTATGCCTTTCAGTGTACAGTCCTTCTGCCATTAGTATGTCACAACCAGCAATGAGGTGTGTGACTTTGTAAACCACCATGTACATAGCCCACTATATTGACCCATCAATATTAACCTTTCATCTCTTGGTTTAAATTTGCTTTTCCTTAACCATTCCTGTGTTCATTCCTGATCAACATGAGGTTCTTCCAGAAGTTTTCTATACTTGCAACTATATTTATGCTTTTTCCACATTTCTTGCCTTCTTATCTGATCCTTCAGCTTATATGTTTTCTTTTGTGTTTTGGCACATTCACCAGTATAATTCTACCAATGTCAGACAAGCATATTCTGTAGCCTATCAGATTCCAAAGAGGAAGCATAGCTGTCAGTCTTTCATCTCCATAATGTGGAAAATTGGCTCTCATAATATGAAACTAATGGAAAAAATGTGGAACACTTAATAAACACTTGCTAACAACTTCAAATGGGAAGCTCATAGGGTGTTTAAATGTGTTACTTTATAATTATAAAAAGTTATTTTGATAAATTACTGGAAATCAATATTATTTATCACGGATATCAGTTAAAAAAATTTCTTAACACTGAATGTGTGACCGACCCTTTCGGTGTGGAGCTTTGAAGAACATAGACTTTCTAATACTTTAAAAGAGGAAAATTCCTTATAATGGGATGCACTCAAAAGGTTTGAGGGCAAGTTTTGTCACACCCAGGGAGATCATTGTACCCCTTTATACCTTACTGTTCTAACCTATAATTGTGTTTTATAGCATTTGAAAAACCACCTGAAAAAAAATTTGAAAAGGTGCAATTTTTTTACTAGAAAAATCATAGTGCTAGAAAGTCTCAACTATCCAGAAAGATTTCAACAACTACTCTGTCTGGTTCTATTTCAAATTCTATACTTACAACTCATCAGTGGGTGAGCTAAGGCTACAGTCACTTTATTTTGAGTGTGCACTATTGATAAAGCACAGGATTTAGCAAAATGTACAGTCCATGACAGAAATAAATAATTTTGCATCTTCGCTTTATACTTGTATACTTATATGATGAATTCTTTCCACAATTCTAAGCCTCTGACAAGTTAAATGACTAATAAGTTCTCAGTAGCTCAATAAATAGAAGCACTCAGAACCTTTACTTCTGCGTGTTCTGTTTTTCAACGAGATGTTAAATCAAGACCCCACGTGCTGAGATGGTGGTACCTCAGGTGGATGTTAAAGTTCCCATGGCAGTTATTGAAGTGAGTAGGATTTTCTTATTTTATACAAAGTCATAAACACAATCTGCATGTTTACAAATTACATAATTACATATTCACACACACTGAGAAACACACACACACACACACACACACACACACACACACACACACACACACACACACACACACACACACACACACACACACACACACACACACACTTATATACATATATATGGATTCATTTCCAAATCTAGAAATTCCGAAACATCGAATTTCATATGATTGAGACCATATGATTCATGTTTTGGAGTATCAAAATTCCGAAACAAATCCAAAAAAAAAACAACAATTTAAATGGTTCTGCAATGGGGGCAAGCCCCCCTGCACCCACCAACACCACTGCTACTTAAATATTCCAACTCTGAGATTGCACTACAATGAGGAAAAAGGGAAATCTCCCATTCCATGCTGTATGCAGATCTCCGTTCACAATGTCGGCATTCCAAAAGTTCGATCATATGGTCTCGGTGATGTGTTCCCATATATATATATATATATGTATATATATAATTATATTGTGAATGATAGACATGTCGATTGGTCAACACAAAACATCCACCAAAGCATGTCAACTATTCACAATATTGGCAACAAAAAACATCGACACTCAGTACATCAAAAAAGGAAATGTATTTCCTTTTCCAATGTACTACCCATAATCAGACTACATTCAGCTCAAATTTGTCTGAATAGTGGTAGCATTATTGGAAGGGCTTTTTGTATGCAAGCTGTATGTTAGGGTTAGGGGCAGGAGCAAGGTTAGGGCTTGGGTTAGCTTGCATTACTGAGGTGGGCACTCACCACATAGGCACACACACATACACACACACACACACACACACACACACACACACACATGTACACATGCACACATGCACTAAATCTATCCTATAAACTAAGTGTAACCCTAACCATAAAGGCTCACAATCACACACACCTAATCTGTCCCATTACCTAACTTTACTCTAATCCTAACTCACACACATGTGCACACACGCATGCATAAGCACACAAGCACACACACACACACACACACACACACACACACACACACACACATGCACTAAATCTATCCCATAACCTAAGTGTAACCCTAACCATAAAGGCTCACAATCACACACACACCTAATCTATCCCATTACCTAACCTTACTCTAATCCTAACTCACACATGTGCACACACGCATGCATACGCACACAAGCACACACACACACACACACACACACACACACACACACACACACACACATGCACTAAATCTATCCCATAACCTAAGTGTAACCCTAACCATAAAGGCTCACAATCACACACACACCTAATCTATCCCATTACCTAACCTTACTCTAATCCTAACTCACACACATGTGCACACACGCATGCATAAGCACACAAGCACACACACACACACACACACACACACACACACACACACACACACACACACACACACACACACACACACATGCACTAAATCTATCCCATAACCTAACCCTTACTCTTATCTTAACTCACACACATGCATGCACATGCACACACACACACACACACACACACACACACACACACACACACACACACATACACAAAACACTTCCTATTATATATCACCACTTACCTGTTTCAGCAAAACAAACATGCAATAAAGACATTTGAACAAACAATCCTGAACTTCCGGCTGTCAACCAAATCAATACTCAACCAAACTCACAGCACTCGTATATACATATATACATATATACATATTTAGAACTGAGCAACTCACACAAAATTCACTTCTTATTCTCTAAGCATTCAACTTATCCATCTCATGAGTTCTTCCATGATCATAATTTAATTTTCCTCAAAATATCAGATAAAATCCACTTTTTGTCAAATATTTAACTTATTCGTGCAATTCAAATAGACCAAATAATTTAAAAGATTTCTCTCAATTCTATCAACATAACTCTTGCTCTTTCCTCTATAATACCCATATAGTATCATATCCATATTAATATGTTCAATGCTGTATGTCTTTCAATTTTTTCTTTACATAATACCTTCCATAGTTTTCACACTCTTTCATAGTACAGTAGCATATCAGCTGAAGTCTCTTCATTTTTTACAAAAATATGCATCATTTTTTGTCTAGTGCTTTATACAACATGCTTCCTTTAACCAAAAGTTTATTAAGAATGTCCATAAAAAATCCTGATATACTATAACATCTTTACATCTCATTTTGTTTTCCCAGTTGCCCTTATTGTTTCTGGCTGTCAACCTTTCCAGAAGTTCATAGATTAGTATTAGGCTAATTGCCCTTGTGAACCATTTCAAGCCTAGCCAATTACTCCATGTGAGAATCAAATGCTGCATCTTGTGTCTGTAAGGTAAACACCTTAACCATTATGCCATCCTATTGGTCCATAGAAAAATACAATAAAATGTTTGCATTACACTCTTATATCACCCCTCATGTTTTTATCTACTTTATTAACATATATTTTCCATTTAAACAACTTGTCTTGAAAACTATTTACTTCCTCATTTTTAAAATTCTCTGTTTTCCATTTATTTTTTAATATTTCTCAAAAATAAAATACTTTGCATCTATAATTTCTGAAATATTATTTTTAAAGATTGTCATAATAAAAAATAAGATAAATTGAATGAAATTGCATAGACAATTGGATGAATTAAGCCTAGTTCCCCATTGCTTTCTGTCAAAGAAAAAAAATCCCCCTCTTAATCAAGTTTAGCCTTGACCCCCAAAGAATACCAAATACTAACTGCAAAATCTCTTTTGGTTTCAAATATATATATATATATATATATATATATATATATATATATATATATATATATATATATATATATGTATATATATATATATATATATATATATATATATAAATTACTGGCCAAATGCTCCAATTTTCCCATAAAAACTGAATTAAGTTCACTTTCTTCTCAAAAGACATTTTGAAAACTCTCCATATAACTGAAATTTCTTTTAACTCCTCAGTCAGAGTCTATCGTTGCCTACTTATCCCTTCTAATTCTTTTTGGATTTTCTAAATTTTATACCTAACAGAGATATCTCTTGTGTAGTAATTTGTATGCTTACAATAATCATCTTATCCCCTAAACCTTTACTATTCTCTTTATTTAATTCCAAACCCACCATTTCCAGTACATTGTTTAAAATAATCAACACCGCCTTCATCCATACTCTTTTGTTAGTAAGCACTGTCTATAATGTTATCTGCGTAAGACAAAAAATGGTAATTTAATCCTTCATTGCATATTGCAGACTGCACCTACCAGACTATTCTGCACCTGTCTAGTAACAAACAAGCAAAAAAAAATGTTGCTTATTGGACAACCTGCCTTATTCTGACCCCCCCACATACACCCTAATAAACTGACTTAGCCTACCATTTACTAAAAGCCTCACGTTTATAGATCTATAAGCAGACTCACTCTCCAAATATTTTCATTAAACCATATAACCACAAAATGTCACCAAAAACAGCTATACTCTATCCTGTCAAATGCCTTACTAATGTCACCCATCAGAATTTTTATATCACTTCTTGCTCTAACAATATCATCTACAACTTCTCTAATTCTTCTTCTGGCTTTTTCCAGTTAGGGGTCACCACAGTGGATCACCTGTCCACTCATGATTGGCAGTAGAGTTTTATTGTGTGAAGTTGCCAGCACGGTGCCCAACCTTCCACAGAAGTCACAAACACACACACACTCATGCCTAGGGCTAATTTAGAATGTCCAATCCACCTACAGCATGTGTTGGGGATGTGGGATGAAACCAGAGCACCTGTAGGAAACACACATGACCACAGAGAGGACATGCAGACTCCACACAGAAGGCACCCCAGCCGATGATCGAACCAAAGAACCTCTTGCTGTGAGGTGACAATGCTAACTGCTGCACCACTGTGGTCGCCCTGTCTACAGCTTCTCTAATTAAAAACAAAAATTCTCCTCAATTCTTGTTTTTAATGCCATATGTCCCATGCAAAATAACCTCTCCTGTAATACTCTTAAATCTAATATGCATAATTTTCACAAAAATCTTATAATGTACATTATTTAGCACAATGAATCTCCAGTTAGTAATGTCTACCCAGTCTCCTTTCTTCCATATGAACCATATTTTCAGACAGAAAACTCTGGTCTAACCACTCATTTAGTATTTTAAGGAAACTCTCTTTTGCCATACATCAAATGTTTTATACACATCATATCCTATTTCATCTTTCAATACTTGTCTTACTAGATATATTATTTAACATAGCCATACTAATATATTTTTCCAGTGACATCACAGATTCTTCAGAAAGTTACTTACATCCTCTTACTTTCCAACCGAAGCAACTTTGCAATGGTATGTAAAAGAGTAAAAAAATTGGCACTATATCAATGGAAGAAAATTTACTTATAGAGTACAGTTTAGTTGAAACTCTTGTGGGATGGTGTACATCTTGGGTTGTGGCTGTAGTAAGGTTAAATGGTATGTAGGGGAAACAAAAAGAACGGTTAAGGTTAGAATTCTAGAACATTTGGGTGATATTAGGGAAAATAATTTTAATAGTCCTGTGACTGAGCAGATTCAAGTGGTTCATGGTGGGTCAAATGAAACTTTAAGTTTTTGTGTGTTGGGTCAACCCTATAATGTGAGAGGTGGTGATTTTATTGCAAAGTTGCTTAGGTTGTAAAGTAGGATAATTATCAATTTTGGTACACTTTCTCCAAGGGGGTCTTAACCTCGAGGTCAATTTGAATGTATAGCCAGCTGACTTGTACAGCACATAGTAATAAAGCTGACTTGTATTGCATTTAATAACAAAGCTGTCATATTTAAATGTATAATTAGTTAATTTGCACTACATTTAGGGATATAATTGTAATATTTAATTGTGTCAGCTAGAAAGTAAGACAGTTTTTGAATGATATTTTACTACGTGAATGTTATAAAGTGTGGTTGGTGATTTTATAACATGTTTACGATGGTGAAGAAGTGTGCTTTTGAAATGTTCTGTAACCAAGCAGTAGGGGGCATTGCTGTATATAAGTAGTTGGAATGTGACTGTAATTTATCCTTGAAGGTGAAATGCCGAGGTACCAGAGATCACTATAAAGAGAGTTTAATTCAACTTTTTTATCTGCATGGCTCAGCTTTTGGTGTTTTTTTGAATATACCATTTTCCCCACGGATTGTAAGAGCTTTGATTAGAATATATAATTAATAGGTGGTGTGGGTGTGCAGCCCCCTGAAAAATATGATGCTTTCTTTGTGCATGCTTGTATGTGTTTTTTTTTTAGGTTTTGCATGTGCCAAAATTAATTCTCAGTACATAACTAGTAGCATGTCGGCATGCATAATGTCAATCAAATTGTTTTCGCATTATGTATTTTGACATAAATGGTATTTGATCAATTTAAGTATATATATATATATATATATATATATATATATATATATACATATATATATATATGTGTGTGTGTGTGTGTGTGTGTGTGTGTGTGTGTGTGTGTGTGTGTGTGTGTGTGTGTGTGTGTATATAAATATATATATATATATACATATATATGTATATATATATATATATATATATATATATATATATATATATATATATATATATATATATATATGGGTCCCCTTCAGATGGTCGAACATTTAAAAGTTCGAATTATCTGAATGTGGATCTCCATAGATCACGGAATGGGAAGATTTCTCTTTACCGCAATGTAGTGCAATATCAGAGTTGGTATATTTAAATAGCGGGGGGTGTGGGGTGCAGGGGGGGCTTGTACCCCTGGTAGTACTGTTTCGTTTTTTTGTTTGCTTATTCATTTTTTTCACATTTTTGAGCATTCAAATGTTCAATCATATGGTCTCGGTCATATGAAAGTCGAACATTTGGGTGTTCGATTATGTGAAGTAGACCCATATATATATATATATATATATATATATATATATATCCACTTCATAATCCCAAAATGCTGAAATCAATGAGGAGATGAAAGGCGAACAAAAATAAAACTAAAACCAAACCAAATGTTCGCTGGAGAGCCAAATAAGAGCGTCAAGACCGCAGTATAAAATCCAATGGTTTATTACAAAGGCAGCAAAATGTTAAAATTTAAAAAAGTATTGGAAATAGTTCCCAAAGAAATTAGAGGTGGTATGTGGGAGGCCAAGTTAGAATATAGGGAACTGTTTAGGCAGATTATTTTGGATGCCACTAAACATCCTGGTTTAAATGATGTGATATCAATCATTCCAGTGCTCAAGTTAAGAGCTGCCAAACTTTAATTACCATAAAATCCCTGCAGATGGCACTATTATTGTATTTTCCAGGGTTAGAAAATTGCTCTACTATGAATGTAAACACTTACCAATACCAATATTTATTCATTTATATATTCAGAGTTTATATATACAGTATTTATATTTATGTATATAATATTTCCTGAATTTTTAAATATTTTAATGTCTATGACATTAAATTTAAATAGGGTTGTTTGGACATGGGTATTTGTAACTTATATTAGGTCATTAAAGCACATTCATTGATTGCTTATTTTTATTGAATAACTGTTTCAATTTTAATTGAATGAAGACTATATAATGAGTTTGTGAACTATCATTCCTGTTTGTTATTCTGATGAAGAAGTTCGAAAACGTATTTGCAGTGGTCAGCGTTAAATTTTAACATTTTACTGCCTTTGTAATAAACCATTGGATTTTATACTGCGGTCTCGATGCTCTTATTTGGTTCTCCAAAATACTGAAATCTCGACTTTCAGCATTTCAAAACTATTAAGCCGAAACCTTACAATACCAAAACTTTCACAAACTGGAAACCACAAATCCCAAACACACAGCAAACACCACACCATTTCCAACCATCGAAATTTTACAATTTCAATCATATGGTCTCAGCCATATGAACTTCGAACTTGTGTATATATATATATATATATATATATATATATATATATATATATATATATATATATATATATATATGTTTATATGTTTATATATCTATATATCTATATATATATATATCTATACATATATATATATATATATATATATATATATATATATATATATATATATATATGTATAGTTCCACTTCTAACCATCGAAATTTCAAAACATCGAAATTCTGATCATCGAGACCAGAACATCGAATTTTGAAACATCGAAGGTTATAAGTGTAACCAAAAAAAAGAAAAAGAAATTTTAACAATTGTATGCTTTGCTCCCCATGCACCCCCCACACCCTCCCTACTTTATAGGTTCATAGGTTGATAGGTAGGTACTAGGCTATTGGTCCTAGGGCCTATATAAGCCTATCCAAAAAATGTACCCTGGCATTCGACAACCAAGAAAATTATTTTCCTGTGCCCCTGTCAAGCAGAGCCACAGAAGTGATCCCTGGGGTGAATTTCCCATTTCCCATCCAATCATCAAGGTTTTTCATGAAGAGTGCTAATGAGGAGATCTGTTTGACATAGATAGGTAGTCTGTTCCAGAGTATGGGAAGTCTCTGGGACAGGAATCTATCCCTCCAGCATGTTCTGTTTATTGTGGTGACAAGGTTTAGGTCCCTAGAGCGTGTAGCTCAGAGGGATTGGGGTTTCTTTAAGTGGAGCATGTCCAACAGCTCTGGGTTTGACATAGCTTTGTATGTTAGGCAGAGATCACCCCTGAGTAGGCGATATGCGATGGAGTAAAGCTGTAGTTTTTTGAGATGGTCTGTGTAGGGCATCTGTTTGAGGCCAGTAATCTTCTTTGTGAGGTATTTCTGTAGTCTTTCCAGTTGTTGTAGATGTGTTGTGAGGTACATACCAAAAGGGGCATTGTACGCTATAATGGGTCTAATGAGTGATGAGTAGAGGGGAACAATTACCTCTTTTTTTCTGGATGAGAATCCTTTTGTGATGAGATGAGCCACGTAGAAGGATTTCCTAACCACTGTGGCAATGTGATTATCAAAGGAGAGACTACTGTCCACATGTGTCCCAAGGTCTCTTATCACATTTTCGGCATTAAGTAGACTACCAGCTATGTGGTAGTTCATGGGTGCAGAGTTTTTACCAAAGGGGATGACAATACACTTTTTTGGCATTGAGCTTCAGATCATGGCTATGACACCAGGTATCTGTCTCAGTGAGGCCCTTTTGTAGTTTGTCCACATTGTTAGGAGTTTTGATTATGGCTCCTAGTTTGCAGTCACCTCCAAACTTTGTTATCCAAACACCTTCTGTGTTAGCCTGCACTTCTGAGAATTATATACAAAACAGGAGAGGACCCAGGACTGAACCCTGTGGTACTCCACTTGTTACTGGTCTGAAGTCGGATTTGGAATCTGCTACTTTCACAGTGTGGGTTCTGTCCATGAGCCATTTGGCAACCCATCTTGTGACATAGGGATTTATACCTAGTTTAGTGAGCTTATCTATAATTCCAGAGTGGAGGATGGTGTCGAAAGCTTTGGCGAGATCTAGATAAGCTGTGTGAGCCATTTTACCCTCATCTATGGCTTTGGTGACTGCTTCAAAGAAGTCAATCAGGTTTAGGAGACATGATCTGCCTTTTACAAATCCAAACTGGGTAGGGTCCAGAGTTTGGAGATTACCAATGTCTTTGTTTATGAGTTCCACAATGATTATATATATGTTTATATGTTTATATATATATATATATATATATATATATATATATATATATATATATGTATATATATATATATATATATATATATATATATAGTATATATATATATATATATATATATATATATATATATATATATATATATATATATATATATATATATATATATATATATATATATATATATATATATATATATATCTAAATTTCTTCAATCAAAACATCAAAATCAAAATCATCAATCAGAACATCAAATTTTAGAACATCAAATTTTTTTAACATCAAAGAAAAAAAAAAAAAAAAAAAAAAAAAAAAGAAAATTTTCCCCCCCTGCCCCCCCTACCCTGCACCCCACACCTAGGTACTAGGGTAGGTCATAGGTAGGTAGGCCATGGCCTTGCAGACCAGGCTCATCAGGCTAATGGGGTGGTAGTTCCCGGGGTCCGTTGTGGCTCCCCCTTTGTGGAGTGGGATAACCGTTGCGGTGTGCCATTCAGTGGTTACAAAGCCTGAGGTGAATCTATGATTGAACATGGTACTTAGGTAGGGTGCCAGTTCATTCTGTAGTTCGTGTAGAACGCAGCCTGTGATATTGTAGGTAGGGTGCCAGTTCATTCTGTAATTCATGTAGAACGCAGCCTGTGATATTGTCAGGTCCCATGGATGCTATGTTCTTGGCTTTGGAGAGTGTGTGTTTTTTACCTGTGCAGCCATGATTATAGGATCTTAGCATTCTTCCAGTATAGAGATGGGCCCTCTAGGGGGTGAGTGGGGGGTAAAGTTAGCATTGAACCTATCTGCTAGGATGTTGGCAATATCACTTGGTGCTGTATATTTAGTGCCATCGTGCTGTAACTCAGAGAAGATCTGAGTGTTCCCATTGAGATTCTTGACATAGCTATAGAATGCTTTGTGGTTGTCTTTAGAGTCAGTGGCAGTTTTGTTTTCGTAACAGGTTTAAGAGACATGATCTGCCTTTTACATTTTATGAGGGATCTCAGCTTCTTACTGAGGTTGACCAGGGAGTTCCTCCAGTTATGGGATTTTACTCTTTTTTGCAACAGTTTCTTTCTTCTGTTGTAGAGTTTGTTTATGGCAGCGGACCACCAGATTGGCTTCCTTTTTTTTGGAAGATAACATCTTGGTTCTATTAGGGATAGCATGATCCATGCACTCGTGTAAGTGCTTATAAAGTCCGTCTGCATAGGTGTCATGAAGTTTGCCACTTCTGTCTTAAGAAGTGTGATGTTGGCTTTGGAGAAGTTTTTTACGGTGGCTTCCCTAATTGGGGGTGGGGGTGGGATGTGGATGTCTAGGCTGATTAGCTTGTGGTCGGATCTGACCAACAAGGAATTGACCTCTGGTGTGGAACACTGGTTTCCCATGTTGGTAATGACCAGGTCTAGGATATTGCTGCCCCTGGTGGGGATGTGAATAAGTTGATCCAAGGTGTTGGAATTTATGAATTCTAGAAAACGTTGAGCAAAAGAGTTGGTACATGAGTAGTTTTCCCAGTTAATTGTGGGGTAGTTGAAATCGCCCATTATTAGGGTGTTGGGTTGTACCCTAATACTTTTCAGTGTATCAAGAAATGAGGAGTGGGAATCCTGGGGCATGGTGGGGGGTCTGTAGCAAGCTACAATTTGGATTGTGGTCTTGCTCAGAGTTAGTTGCATATTCCAACTCCGAGACCGCACTACAGTGGTGTCAAGGGAAATCTCCCATTTAGTGCTATACACAGAAGTGCTACATGGGAGATTTTCCATACCCTATCTGTAGTGCCATCACACAGATGGCACATAGACACACACAGTATGCAGGGCACCTTGGTGCCCTGCAAAAACACAAACATTCTCTCACCTACACTTACCTTTTTCTTCCCCTTCAAACTTTCGATGTTTTAAAACTCGATGATCTGAACTTCGATGTTTTAAGCTTTTGATGGTTTGAAGGGGAACCATATATATATATATATATATATATATATATATATATATATATATATAGATATATATATATATATATATATATATATATATATATATATATATATATATATATATATATATATATATGTGTGTGTGTGTGTGTGTGTGTATACACTACATGATATCCAATAAGCGTTCCATGACCCTTGCATATATGTTCTACTTAGTAATTTATTTTTATTAACAAACTGGTTATGAGCAAAACTGTGTTAGAAGAGAGCCCATGCATTAATCTGTTCTTGACTTCCAAGGCCATACTCATCTTATTTATTTTTGTGTTATTTTATTTGCATTTGTTAAACAGGGTCGTTCACTGATTTTCAGGCAACTTTTTCAGGTTCAGCCTGGGAGCACTGTCTGGTTAAGTGGCAATGGAGGCTGGTGGAACCAGAGACTGGACCAATGGACTACAAGAAGCAGCTCATTTGCAGCTCCTTAATCCTCTGTGCTAATTGCAAGACATATGTTACTAGTAAAGAAACAGATTGCTTTCGTTCTGTTATGTAATTATCTCATCCAATTAATAAATATGCTTCTTAGACCCATATCATCCAAATTATTTCAAAACCCTAGTGCTCAATATTGTTAAAAGTTTTTTCCTAATTAACTATCAAATGTATCTTCTTTTATTTAACCTCTACTAACTTCCTTCCACCCATTGCTTAAAGTTAACAAACTTACAAATTTCTTGTTATTTCATTTGCCATACAGTTTAGCACTGTATCCCATATTACTCTTTTTTTCCAAATAAGAAAAATGTTTATTTGAATGCTTCCATTCTTGCTTTATGAGACAGTAGACTATAAAAGTACACAACGGCATAACTTTTGCATTCACTGTCATCTACATTATACACAGAGATCTACAACTATTCAGTAAACATTGCTTATCGAATCAGAATTTCTGATCCCCTAAAACCTACCATAAGATCTGAGCGAACTGTTCACTAATAAAATGTTCAAAAGTTCATCCTCATCAATTCCCTTCAAAATTTCTAAATCGTTAACTTCACCAACATTAACTTTGTTTTCTTAAAAAAAAATCTGTGTTGTGTATTTCTAGAATTACCAAGCAATATGATTTTCTGTTTGGAGTCATACTGTTGGAGTTCAATACTGAACACCCTTGTTTCTACCATTGTTTTTTTTTTTTTTCTTACCATATGTTTCTTAAGTCTTTTTTTCACAATTTGCACCAGCTGGTTTCCATTCCTTTTCATCTACACCCTCCTCCTCCTCTTCTTCTGCTTCTTCTTCCACTCCTACATTTTCCTTGCTGAAGACATCAGAGCTGTTATCTACTACTATAAAACATTACCTATTTTATTTATACATTGAGTTTACAAGTTAACTGAAGCACTTGTGTCATTTTTCAAGAATGACCTAGCCACTGTGAATAAAACACATCCACATAACACCTGGTAGTAGTATTGGGTCAGCTTATTATGTCATATATCTCAGACATACCTCTTAACCTATTAGAACAGGATATCTGGACAAAGCCTTAAATAATGGGGACAAAGGCTCAAAAAATAGGGACAATTTTTAAATATTATTCTTACAAACTTAGAAAGTTGATATAATAACAGGTTTTGCATTAGCATGAATTTTCTGAGGGGTATGAAGTCTGAATCTCAAATGTATGTCCTTATTTTCTGACTTCAATCCCCACCCCACCCCCATAAGGGAAACCACCATAAAAATTTTTTCCAAAACCAACTTCACACTTCTTAACTTCATGACACCCATGCAGGTGGACAGTAGAGATACGACTGCTGAATCCTACACAATGCACTTTATAAGCACTTTACATGAGTGCATGGATCATGCTATCCCTAACAGAACCAAGATGCTATCCTCCAAAAAAGGAAGCCAATCTGGTGGTCCCCTGCCATAAACAAAATCTACAACAGAAGAAAGAAACCGTTGCAAAAAAAAGTAAAATCCCATGATTGGAGGCACTCCCTGGTCAGCATCAGTAAGAAGCTGAGATCTCTCATAAAATCCTCCAAAGCTAGTTATGAAAACAAAATCACCACTGATTCTAAAGACAACCACAAAGCATTCTATAGCTATGTCAAGAATCTCAATGACAACACTCAGATCTGCTCTGAGTTACAGCACAATGGCACTAAATATACAGAACCAACTGGTACTGCCAACATCCTGGCAGATAGGTTCAGTGCTAACTTTACCTCCCCTCTCACCCCCTAAAGGGCCCATCTCTATACCAGAAGAATGCAAAGTTCCTCTAATCACAGCTGCACAGGTAAAAACCACACTTTCCAAAGCCAAGAACACAGTATCCATGGGACATGACAACACCCCAGGGTATGGTCTAAAAGAACTACAGAATGAACTGGCACCCCACCTAAGCACCATGTTCAATCATAGCCTCACCTCAGGCTTTGTGCCCACTGAATGGCACACAGCAACAGTTTTCCCACTCCACAAAGGAGGAGCCACCACTGACCCTGGGAACTACCAACCCATTAGCCTAACGAGCCTGGTCTGTAAGGCCATGGGACTTATCATCATGGAACTTATAAACAAAGACATTGGTAATCTCCAACCTCTGGACCCCACCAAGTTCGGGTTTGTAAAAGGCAGATCATGTCTCTTAAACCTGATAGACTTCTTTGAAGCAGTTACCAAAACTGTAGATAAGGGTAAGGTGGTTCACACAGCCTATCTAGATCTCACCAAAGTTTTTGACACCATCCCCCACTCTGGAATTATAGATAAACTCACTAAACTAGGTATAAATCCCTATGTCACAAGATGGGTTGCCAACTGGCTCACTGACAGAACCCACGCTGTGAAAGTAACAGACTCCAAATCCGACTTCAGACCACTGACAAGT